>NC_058131.1:501581290-501608627 GCF_016433145.1 Gracilinanus agilis | reverse complement strand
CTCTCTCTCTCTCTCTCTCTCTCTCTCTCTCTCTCTCTCTCTCTCTCTCTCTCTCTCTCTCTCTCTCCCCCTCTCCCTCTCTCTCCTTCTCTCCCCCACTCCCTCCCCTTCTTCCTCTTGTATGAATACAATGGAGGAAATGAAAAATTCTAGAAGAAAAAAGTCCACATTCAAAATGGAGTCCGAGGCCATATTCTGTGTGAGGTTAAAGCCAATGTATGCAGTATGTATATTTAAGAAAATGACTCACTAAAAAGGAAAAAAACAAACCCACCCCAAAACACTAACATGTTCAGTGCATTTTGATCCAAGATTTCCTTTGTTTAAACTGATTTCTAAAAGGAAGGTGTATATTCTTGTCTCAGATGGCAAGCACACCTTTTGTATGTTCTGCATGATGGTTTTCGGTCAGTTAATAATCACCAGAACATGGGGGGGCCTCAGAGGCCATCTAATCCAGCCCATTCATTTTACAGATTAGGAAACCAAAGCCCAGAGAAGTTGGACTGAAACACCATCTGGATTAGGATTAGAGAATTCTCTAGCTTGAAAGACTTGAGAACATAGATCATCAGTGCCATAAGCGATCGTTCGATAAAGATTGTTAGATCTGAGAAGGAGCTTTAAAACATAGACTGTAAAAAGTTAGAAAGGAGTTGAGAACATGGAATCAGGGGAACTTTCGAGTATGTTTAGCAGTCTTTTCAGGATGATAGAGCTGGGAGCAAAGCACAGAATATTAACTCCTTCTCATCTCTAAGACATTTTAGCTAGGTGGCTCAATGGTTTGAGAGCCAGGCCTAGAGATGGAAGGCCCCAATAGGTTCAATTCCTAGCTGTGTGACCCTGGGCAAGTCACCTAACCCTCAGTGCTTATCCTTTACCAAACTTCTGCCTTGGAACCAATACACAGTATTGATTCTAAGATGGAAGGTAAGGATTAAAAAAAAAAAAAAAAGACATTTTTATATGTTATTTAATCCAAACCCCTCACTTTTCAGATATGGAAATTGAATCCCAAAGAGGTGACTTACTCAACATCACACAGTCAGTGCATGGTGGAATGAATGACTTAAATGACCTCCAGTGTCCCTCCTGCGGCCTGTGTGGCCACTGTAAAGTACAATGGGCAAAAGCATGGCTTTCGGTGTATCCTTAGCAAAATGGCTTCATTTAAAATCATTGACTCACAGTGTGTTGAAGCTGTAAGAAACCTTTTATTATTTATTATTATTCCTGTTGACTTAGTGATCACCAAATCTGACACCTAGTGGTCTGAGCTATTTTGGAGTTGCTGTAAGTAACTATGTGGGGAGAAACGAGTTAGTGTCCTGATTGGGTTTTGAAATGCCATTGAAGGTTATAATGTGTCCAGAGCCCGTGGCCTGCAGCTAGAACTCCTGGCAGAATGGGAAGCCTGAGCAGGACCTCTGGAATGGAATGCAAAGGAGCATTGGCCTGAGAGGGAAAAAATAATTTCCCAGGTTTTCAGCAGTGCCAGAGGTAGGATAGACAAAACAAAGGCAGCCTCTAGAACTGTTGGCTGTCGCTGAGGTTATCCTTAAAACTTCCAACCACAAATCTTTGGATGTGATCTTACAAGAAGGTCCCCTGAATGTCCCTGAAAGATAAGATTGTAAACCTGATTAAAACTATTTAGATGTGAATTCACACAAGCAGGCTTCTAGATAATTTATTTTTACATGTCCAATGTGTATGGCAAGATATATGTTAACATTCATCCAGCAAATAAAGTGCGTCCACTTTAATGCATTATCTCTGCTCTCATGAAGCAAAGGGACAGTTGTACTGGGTGTTTTATGGCCTCCTCCAAGAAAAAAAAAATTCCTCAAGATTCTTGATTGGTAATTCCCATCCTGGGACTGACAGTTCAAAAAGGGTCCCAGCTGTGTTTCATTTCATTCAGACCCTAACTCACTTTCCAGATTTCTCTTCCTTTACAACTTACTTTCTCTACCAGCCCTCCTGCCTTCCAGGTCTCCTTTAGTATGTGACTTTCCTTAGAATGGAAGCTCCTTGAAAGTAGGGACTGTATTGTTTGCTTACATCAATTGTATCCTCAGCTACTAGAGCAGTGCCTGGTACTTGCTCTCATTCGCCCTGTTCTTTCTCCTCCTCTCTCTCCCTGCTTTATCTTCTTTCTCTCTCCTCTCTCCAATATCTCTTCCCTTCTTTTGCTCCCCTCTCCTCTCCTCTCTTCCTTCTTTCCTTTCTCTTTTCCCTCCCTTTTCCCCTCTCTTCTCCCTTCTTTCTCTTTCTCCTTTCTCTAGTCTTTCTGTTTTGAACCTTTCACTATCTCTATCTCTACTGTTATAAAAAGAATTGACCAAATCTCTATTTACATATAACATCATGGTAAATCCTGGGAGGTAACAGACGCAAGTTCCTGTCTGCTAGGAGTTTAGGTCAAAAATATGTCCTATCTTTACTTGCTATGGAAAATCCCGGTATGAAAAGTCTCTTCTAACCAAAGACTTGAAATGTGTTTCATTTTTAGAGTTATAATGCCAGCATTGAAATGTGGACTTATATTGTGTCAAACAAATAGGACCCCTATACCAATTCTTTCCTTCTTCTGCATGGAAAGAAAAGTAGCTATTCTTCAAAAATTTAATACAGGTCATTGTGGGTGAGTCTTTGGAGGGAGAAAACACAAATCCACTCCTTTGTTAAATTAATGTATCTTTAGAAGCATAGTAGAAGGATCTTCCATGCAAAGGGGAATGAAATGAATCCTCTGTAGAATGAAAAGTATTGAATGTACTTTTATAAGTAATTTTATAGCGTTATTTTATGAGCAAAAATGTTTAACAAAAATCTCTTCACCACCTCTGCTCCCTCAATCTCTTCTTCACTGGTTACCCTAGTCCAGGATATATTTTCTTTGTTAAAATTATTAGCAGGTGTTAAAGCTATCTTTGGATTTAATTGAAGCATTCGCACTGATTTATACTCTGAAGGGTTGAAAGAGCATTGAAAAAGAGAGAACTTTGGAAAGAAAGTAGACAGCAGTAAAGCATTTTTGTTGGGGGAAAAATACTGTGGATTTGTCTTTTTTATAGGAATCTCTTAAATTTATTCTCTACGATCAGGAGAGGTAGCTTACATTAGGGACATAGAACTGTGAACTGGAAGGGACCAGAGAGAACATCTAGACTAACCCTTTCATTTTACAATAAAAATAACAGCTTACATTTATAGAAACAGCATGGCAGAATGGATAGAGAATTGGTCTCAAAGCCTGGAAGGCTTTCATTCAAATTCTACCTTTGACACATAATCTTTATTACTCTGGATATCATATCACTTAACCTTTAAGTGGTCTTGTTCTTGAGTCATTTTTCAGTTATGTCCAGCTCTTTTTGTGACCCTAATTGGAGTTTCCTTGGCAAAGATATTGGAATGGATTGCCATTTCCTTCTCTACCTCAATTTTACAGATTGAGGAAACTGAGGCAAAAAAATTACGAAGGAAACTGAGGCAAACAGGATGAAGTAATGTGTCACACAACTGTTAAGTGTCTGAGGCCAAATTTGAATTCAGATCCTCTTGACTCTAGGCCTGGCATTTTATATACTGAGCCATCTTAGACTCTAAGATGCAGAGAAGTTGTTGATCTACTTTGGTAGAGGGGGTTTCCTCCTTCAGGGGTTGCCTATATCATTGAAATAAGAGATCCAATCCCCGTCCTACATTTATTAAGCCCTTTGTGCTTTACATAGTGACATCCTCACAACTACCTTGTGAGGGAGGTTCTTGTATAAATGAAGAAATTTGAGGCCAGAAAGAGAAAGTAATTTGCCTCAGGTTCCAGAGCCAGAGAATAGCAAAGAGCATCCCCAATTTCAAATTCAGTGTTCCAAACCAAGGGATCTTATACTGCCTATTATAAGCTAGCTCTGTCCCCTGGAAGATATGTTCTACTCAATTATATATTAATTTTTAATCATCATTCTGTATATTTCTGCTATGCTATTATATTTATTTCATTCTTATGTTGGATGAGTAGGAATAGAAAAATGAAATTGAGAACTTGGTTTCATCCTCTTGGCCAATCTTAGGACAGCATTCTACAAACTCAGGGCTTCATCATTGATGGGATTTAGTGGTACCAGCATAAGCTTCCTGGGTTTAATAAGGCAGAATTTTGCTCAGAGGAAAAACAAAAACTCAGAGCAGCGTCATTCATCTAGAGGTGGGAGCCTCAGGAAGGGTAAAACATTTTGGAGTTGGTGCATCTTCATTGAATACAAATCCCAAACTGGCCTGGGTAACAAGAGTTTGCATTAGTAATGAAGACGGGGAAGAGCCTTTTATCAAAGACTTAGTATCTCTCACCCCCAAGCCCTAGTCAACAGGTTTGTGATTCTGTTTGGTATTTAACACTTGTTGGAAGCTTGCTTTTGAAATAAATAGATCTGGCAGCCCCCTTCTTTGTCACAGCTGTTGTATGTACTGAGAGCTGAGGGGTCTTAACCACCTTTGATTTTTACTGAATACCAGCAGATACTGATGACCAGACAGTGATGCATATTTTCCAGGTGAACAAAAAAGGAGAGAAAAAACCAGGAAATTGGTTTTCGGCAGCCACCAGGAGGACTGAATTACTTGCCAATTAGAGCCTAATAGACTCTCCTTGTGATTAGTTTGATGTGGTAAACATGCGTCCTGACTCTTCAATCACAATCTTTTGTGGGCCAGCAAAGAGACAGGAAACACTAAGTTCCATTGGAGGACCAAATGATTTTTAAAGTACCCCGTCAAGAGCCTCCAAATATAAATGGAAAAATGGTTGGGTAACCACTCATGGGCTCATCAGTGTCTGTGATAATGGTTCAGGGCACTGGCAGATGCTTAAGCAATGTTTAGCAATGACTTTTTTTTTTTTTTTTTTTTTGTCAGGTGGGAGAGGGTAGACTGCTTTGGTTGGTTGGGGGACTCTAATTTCATCTGTAGGATTCTCCCTCTGCGAGATCAGATAGCAATCTACTCTTTTTTTTTTTTTAATCCTTATCTTCTTTTTAGAATCAATGCTATGTATAGGATCTAAGGCAGAGTTATGGAAAGGGATAGGCAATGGGGATTAAGTGATATATTCAGGGTCCCACAGCTAAGAAATGACTATAGCCAGATTTGAACTCTGGAGGGGGAAGCAATTCACTCATCAGGAGATGGGATCAATGAGTTGTGGCACCCTTCTGGTTTTGAGAGTCTTGGTCCTTAGCTAAATTGTTCCTGGATGATGGAAATGGCATTTGGTCACTGGACTTGTCATCAAAGCCAGACAGAATTGATCTCTACTGACACAAGATTTTCCCTTTTCTAGCCTTAGTTTTCTCTATCATAAAGTGGGTTAGAACTGGAGAAAACTTAAATCTCTTCTGGCTCTTTGATTAATTAGGGCTCTAATCTGATTATTCTCTAATCTGAGAGGATTTTAACTGGGAAAAAACTCCAAGGTCTCTTTCAAGCCTTTTATTACCTGTGGTTTAATCTGATTATTCTAATGACCAAAGGAACTAGACCATGAGAAGCCAGAGTCACTTCCTTTGCTGAAGGATTAGGCATGGATGGATGGATGGATGGATGGATGGAGAGAGAGAGAGAGAGAGAATGATGGATGGATGGATGGATGGATGCATGGATGGATGCATGGATGCGTGGGTGGATGGGTGGATAGAGCATTTATTGAATCCTTATGTGCTAGGCATTATGATCATTCTAATGGCCAAAGGAACTTGATCATGAGAAGTCGGAGTCACTTCCTTTGCTGAAGGATTAGATATGGATGGATGGATGGATAGATAGAGCATTTATTGAATCCTTATGTGCCAGGCATTAAGAATACAAAAATAAGAGGACAAGACAATCCCTACACTCAAGGAGCTTCCATTCTAATATGGGAAGACAGGCAAGCTGATAAGGGGATTCTAATATGGGAAGACAGAGTACAGGGGAAAAGGGGCATAGATAGCTGATGTGGGGGACATGGAACAAAGGTGAGAATGAGCTGAAAATGAAGTGAGCTCCAGTGTGGCTGAGGCTTCTCAAGATATGGTGGCCCAAGATAGGGATTCACCATTGAGCCAGCAGACATTAGGATGCAGTCATAGTTATATGAATAAGGGAACTGCTGCTGAGGGAGAAGACCAGAGAGTGAACTGGAAGTGATGTCAGAAGGAGGTTTTGTTTTGTTTTTTAATTTAAATTTTTTTTAATTTATTTTATTTTTTATGCATATTGTTCATTTTTATAAGTGAGTAATCTGATAAAACCAAAAAATCCCAAATATATACCCAAACAAATGAGAAATAAATCATATGTTTTCATCTGCATTCCTACTCCAAGAGTTCTTTTCTCTGGAGGTAGATAGCATTCTTTTCATAAGTCCCTCAGAATTGTCCTAAATCATTGTATTGCTGAAAATACCTAAGTCTTATCACATTTGGTCATCCCACATTGTTTCAGTTACTGTGTATAATGTTCTCCTGGTTCTGCTTATTTCACTCTGCATCAGTTCATGTAGGGCTTTCCAATTCTTTTTGAAATCATCTGTTCATCATTCCCAGAAGGAGGATTTGGGGAAATTTTGGTGATAATATTTATTTTTATAACCTTTAGTAGTAGTTCCATTTACATTTTGTTTGCTTGTTTTAATTGGGTATAATAAATAGTAGAACAATAGAAACGTTGATGAGTGTGTTTGTATGTGAGTACACAAATTTCTTGAACTTATGATGTAGAAACTTCCCCCACTGATTATCTATGACCAGTAGATTCAGTTCAATTTAACAACATGTATTAAATACCTGTTAGGTGTCAAGCACAGGGTAGGTAGGGGACTTAATGGATAGAATGCTGGGTCTGAAGTCAGGAAGTCTCAGCTTCCTGGTTCAAATCTGGCCTCAGACACTTCTAGCTCTATGGCCCTGGGTAAGTTGCTTCATCCTGTTTGCCTCAGTTTCCTTATCTATAAAACAAGCTGGAAATGGCAAATACTATCTTTGCCAAGAAAAGCCCAAAGGAGGTTACAGCTAGTTGGACGTGACTCAACAAATACCAGGCACTATTTTAGGTCTGTGCTGGTAATAAAAAGACAGAAATGAAAACATTGCCTATCCTCAGGGAGTTTTGATTCTATTTGAGGGGGCAAAAATCTGTGTAGTTAATAAAGGAAAACTATATATAAAATAAACATAAAATTATAGGCAATTAGATGATGACATGGAGAACCAGGCTTGGAATTGGGAAGTTCTGAATTTAAGTCTAACCTCAGACACGTACCTGCTCTGTGACCCTGGGAAAATCATGTAACCACTATTTGCCTTGATTTTCTTATTTGTTAAAAGAGGATAATAATTTGATCCACTTCTTGGGGGTTATTGTGAGGATCAAACGAGATATTTATTAAGAATCCTTAGTATGGTACCTGGAACTGAGTAAGTACTATATAAATGTTAACTATTATTATCCATGACGGTGATCCATGATGACGAGAGGAGAAAATTGGTCCAGTTTCAAGAAGGGCCTCTGGTTAGAGGTGGTGCTTGAGCTGAACCTAACTATATCATAATCTGACTCCTGGGAATCTTTTCCACCTCTGATTAGAGAGGATAGACAGTGGAGAGCACCTCTTAAGGCCTTCATTTAAGGAGAGTGCCTAGGACAGCCATCTCATTTCATCGAACCCCTCAACTCCTCTGGATTTGATCATGTCCCCTTTCCCAAAGCTTTTAAATTTTATAGGTGAATGGGGGCAGCTAGGTGGCTCAGTGGATAGAGATCTGGGCCTAGAGAAAGGAGGTCCTGGGTTCAAATTTGACCTCAGACACTTCTGTCTTTGTGACCCTGGACAAGTCACTTAACCCCAATTGCCTAGGTCTTACTGCTCTTCTGCCTTGGTACCAATACTTAGTATTGATTTTAAGGCAGCAGGTAAGGGTTTGGAGAAAAAAAAAAAAGGTTAAGTGCATGACATTTAGTAAGGTAAATGTTTTTCATTAAGTTTTTATTTTATTTATTATTTTATTATTAAATTTTTATATCTGATTAAGCGGTAAGCCTGAGATTCAGAGAAGTTAAGCCCAAAGGTACCCAAGGTACCTTAGAGATCATATTATGCATTGCGTATTTTATTTTATTATACATATATATGCTAGGTTCCTTAAAATATTAGTGCAGGCAGTTTTTTAAGCTTTAGTAACTTAAATATATGTTTTTCTATGTGAGTATACACAGCACATGTGTATATGTACAGTACATATATATAGAAACATTAATGTGTATATATATGTGTGTACACACATATATATACATATATACCTATGTATATCTTTGGAGTTCTCTCTTCTCCCTCTTCTCTGTCTCTTTCTCTGTCTTCCTCCCTCCCTCTCTCTCTGTCTCTTACTATATCTCTCTCCCCCTTTTTTCTCTTTCCCCCTCTCTCCTCCCTCTTTCTCTCTCCTTCCCCTTCTCTCTCTCCTCCCTCCTTTCTGTCTCTTTCTTTCTCTTTCTGTCTCTCTGTCTCTGTCTGTCTCTCCCCTCTTTCTGTCTCTCTCCCTTTCTCTCTGTGTGTCTCTCTCTCTTCCTCTCCTCCCTCTTTCTCCTTCCTCTTCTCTCTCTCCTCCCTCCTTTCTGTCTCTTTCTCTCTCTCTCTTTCTGTCTCTCTGTCTCTTTCTCCCTCTCCCCCTCCCATTCCCTTTCCTTCTCTTTCTTTCTCTCTCTCCATGCCCCTCCACACCTTGTTGGCTCCCCCATTGGAATGTATGCCCCTTCTGAGTAGGAATTATTTCACTTTTGCCTTGTATCCCAAGTACCCCAGCGCCTACCAAGTGCTGAGTAGTGGTTGATCAATTGGTTGATTTAAATTTAAGTCTTCCCAGCTCCATGCCCCGATCTCTGTATACTCCGCCATGCTGCCTCTTATCTGTGTATATGTATGCATGTTTATACATGCACATGCACACATATGTTTATATCTACAGCTATATCTGTCTATGATTAATTTAGCAAATAGCTATTAAACACCTACTGTGTGGAAGACACTAAACCCTCTTGATTTTGTTAACAGAGAGCCAAAAAGTCATACCTTCTGAATGAATATTCCTGCACAGCGAACCCCTGCCAGTTCCTTAAGATGTACAAACACTCTGGTTGCCATGATAACTAGCTTTACCCTTAAATCTTCATGTTCCTTTCCCTTCCTCTCCCAGAGCCACAAACACATTGTTCCCTCGTGTCTCAGTAATGATGCCAGTGAGGCACAATGCTGTATTAAGTTGTTCCAATGGACATTTGGCCCGTTAATCTGTTTGTGTCTGTGTCTCCTAGTTCTGTCCCAGTTATTCTTATCTTTTCATTTTTATTGCCTATTCTAATCATCCTTTATTATTATTATTATTATTATTATTATTATTTAAGAGGAGTTTAATTGCAGACTCTTTTATGATTCAGAGCATTTGTTCTTTCATATCTAGCAACTACGTGGCATAAGTTTCTTGGACTGAAGAAGTAGTAAATACAATGAAAAAGCTCAGAGACTCGCTTTTGGGCCAGTACCTCACACCCAAAAGTTAGAAACATCAGCCCTCCTACAGGAAGTAGTTGAATATATTTGCTAGGTCACCTCCGTCATCATTGATTATGGGATGAGTTCTCCACTAACCTACAGTCTAAGCCCATCTTTGCCACTAATTCTCTGGATTATGATGTGCTAGGTCTCTGTTTCTTCCTCTGCAAAATGAGGGCATTGGAACCTGACCTCCAAAGACTGCCACCTTTAATGTTCTTTAATGACCTGGGCCTCCAATCTGATTATCCTAATGACCCAATGACCTGGGCTGGGGAACTGTTAGTACAGTCTTTACATTGCCAAGATTGCCAGGACTCCATTGATTGAGATAGTGATGACAGTTGCAACAACCAATTTGGATGGAAAATGATTGAATCAATGGCCTCGTGGAGACACAGCCTGTGTCTATTGATCCTGGTTTGTAGATGTGGATATTTAGTAAATACTTGGATGATGATGATAATGATGACAACGACTACGACGATGACGATATCATCATCCCGAAATTCAAAGTCCTTAAGACTTGTCAATCAACTGTAGCTGTAGAAAACATAGATGTATTTGTCCTGGATAGTCTGGTGGGCAGATTTTGGAGTGCCACAGATACAGGATTTACTTAAAATTCTTTTAGGAAAGAAAAAAAATTTGCTTAAAAAATATGACTCATTATCCAATGATACCATCTTCCTCCTGATAAAAGAACTTTTTCTTATGACACTGAGGTACCATTGAACAAAAGAGCATTGGTGGCTCAGGCAATGTATGCTTTATATTCTGTACCTATTGTCCACCACCTTAATTCCAAGAAAAAAGACTTATGTGTCCCAGTTAATATTCCAAGTTCCAGCTTGGTCTCTACCCCATTCATTCATTCATTGTTTTTTTTAAACCTTTATCTTCTGTCTTAGAATTAATACAGAATATTGATTCCAAGGCAGAAGAGCTGTGAGGGCTAGGGAATTGGGGTTAAATGACTTGTGCAGTCTGAGGCCAGATTTGAACCAAAGACCTGCCCATGTCTAGACATGGCTCTCAGTTTGCTGAGCCACTTAGCTACCCCCTCATTCATTCTTCCTATCAAGCAAAATATATATCAAAAAAGATGAGAAAATGGCCTGTGTTGTATGTTTCACACCAGCCCAGAGCACAGCTTCAGGAGCTACATTTGTAAACTTTGGATTTAAAATAGAAAGTCAGGCAAAAGCAATCATTTCTATTTGGCAGGTTCTTTATGACCCCAGCATACTTTTATGAGGACTAATGTAGTTTATTGGTCAAGAGTCTCATTCATTGTAGGGAAACATTCCAGTGAACAGAGTAAATCTTTATTGTCAGAAATTATAGTGTTTCCTGAAATGATTGCTTTTTCCTCGACTCATGGTGCATTAAGGGCAACTTCTAAATGCCTGGCATTAGCACTTGAGAATCTGTTTGCTAGTGCTGGGTGAATTGATGTGAGGTAAATTAACTTCCTAGAGTGGCTGTGGGGACTGTTGGTTGGTTGGAGTTTTAGAATTTACATGGTATATGGCACTTTGGTCTCTAGTCTATAAAAATGGTGTGTGAAGACATTAATAAACAATGGAGCCATAAATAAACAATAGATTGAATTGAATAATTGAAAGTAAATCCCAAATCTGGGAGCAGTTAAACTATGCATACATAGTTCTTGAGGATTCCAGAAGAAACTCCAGCAACCTAATTCACTTGGAAACAAATAAAGGAATGTTTCTCCTTTCCCACTAGATAGATCCCGGGGCCATAGATTTAAAGTTACAAGAGAACATGGTGAAGCCATCAGTTTTCAGCATCCTCCTTTTTAAGAGGTGGAAAGTGAGGCATATAGAGAAGTGGTTTACCCAAGGTCAGGAAGGTAATTTATAACAAATCCTGAATTTGAGTTCAGTTGCCCAGTGGCTCGTGATGAAAAATGCCATCTGTCCTCTGAGAAAGAATGGACTTTGAAGACAGACTGAAACGTACTATATTTCACTTTCTTTTTACTTCTTCCTGTTTGAGATCTCTTCCACAAAATGATTAATCTGGAAAAATAAATAAATAAAATGACTAATATGGGAAAAAAAAAACACGATTGCACATGCAAAATCTACATCATGTTGCTTGCCATTTCATGGAGGGGGCATGGAGTTGAGGAAGGGAGAGTAAGGAGTGAGAATTTGGAACTTAAAATTTTAAATAAATGAATGTTAAAAATTGTTTTTACATGTAATTGGGGGAAATAAAATATTGTTATATTTTTAGAAATTGAGATCAAGTGCATATAGGGGAGAAGTGGCTTACCCAAGGTCATGAAGCTAAATTGTAACAAATCATGAATTTGAGCCCAGGTCTTCTGTCTACACAGGATTTTCCGCAAGGAGACAACATAATATAGAGGAGAGAATACTAGAATTGAAGACCTGGTTTCTAGTGTTGATTCTGCTACACAGGCTAGGTAAGTTACTTGACCTTGGGCAAGTCACCTCTTTGGGATTCCGTTTACTAGTTGCTAAAATTAGGGCAAAGGAGCATAATTTGTTCCAGTGGCCATGAAGGTGGCTGGTGCAGGTGCTATGGAGCATTTAGAGCTTGGTCAGCTGTGGAAGGTGACAAGGTCATCTGCTACATCCTGGACCATTGTCAGTTGTCCTGACTTTTGTCTTATCATTGGACTTCATTGACTCTGGAAGACAGTGAGCCTAATGACTTTGTGCAATTCTTCCTCACTTAAATTCAATCACGTGAAAGTTAAGACATTCCCAAATGATGTCACTGGTCCTCTTTGAAAATTAGGACAAACGGGGAGGGGGTGGGGGGGAGCAGCTGGTTAGCTCAGTGGATTGAGAACCAGGCCTAGAGATGGGAGGTCCTAGGTTCAAATCCGGCCTCAGACACTTCCTAGCTGGGTGACCATGGGTAAGTCACTTAACCCCCATTGCCTAGCCCTTACCACTCTTCTGCTTTAGAGCCAATACACAGTATTGACTCGAAGAAGGAAGGAAGAAAATTAGGACAAACCACATAAAATGAGGGCCTTGTAACAGAATTTTAATCTGAACCAAGGTTCTTAGACTCTTTGTACTTCAAGTAATCTCACCTATTCTTCCTTATCTATGATGGTTTTTGTTTTGATTGTTTGATTTATATCTTCTGTTAGTCTGGAGGGCTGGGACCATCCTTTATTTTTCATTTTTATTTTCTCCCTTAGTGCTGAGAGCTGTGTCTTCCTAGGTCCTTTATAAATGTTTGCCAAGTGAATGAATGTGATATACAGGAGGCTTAATACATACTTAATCAATAGGAAAAAGACACAAGGGTGTAATAAAAGTTGACTGATTGAATGAAAACCAGTTTCTTCCTTCAAGGAGCATACCATCTATTTGGGGTATAGGGTGGGTGGGAATAAAATTAAAATTGCTGAAGTTATTAGAGAATAGTAAATAGCAATGTAGTAAATCCTCTCTTCCAGAATTCTCTACTTTACATGTTTGGTAATTTAAAAACATTCTCTGTCCTATCAGCTATTATTTTTAGATCTCATTAACCACCCAGAGGGGAAAAGGCCATTTAATTAATTAATAATAATAATAATAATATAGCTAGCATTTATATAGCTTCTTCTATGTGCCAGGCACTGTGCTAAGCGCTTAACAGATATTAACTCATTTTATCGTTATGACAACACTGGGAGGTAAGTACTATTATGATCACTATTTTACAGTCGAGGAAATTGAAGTAAAAAGAGTTTAAGTAATTTTCCCAGGGTCTGACAGCTAAGTGTCTGAGGTTGGGTTTGAACTCTACATCTTCCTGATTTCAGACCAAGTACTCTAACCACTTTGCCACCTACCTGCCATTTGTAACAGCACGGATTGGACAATATGGATCTACAGGCTACTAAACATGCCAATTCCATTTATTTTCCATTTTAAAACTGATTCTGGGTCAGAGTTTAGGGGAAAGAGCGCTAAATACAAGAGGAGTCAAGAAGTATTTGAAGGTCTCCTGCTCCAAAAAAAAAAAATCTCTTCCCTCTACTAGTTGGAAATTTATTTCTTTTAACAAGGTTTTCTTAGACAGTATACATATTTATTCCCTGGGAAGGATTTATATTAATCATTCATCTCTTATTGAAGATTGCTATAATTATATCCTCTGCAAGGAAGAGACCCAATAGGAAGGAGGACGGGGAATCAATTAGCAAGAATTTATTATTCCCTGATTTGTGCCAGACACTATGCTGGGTATTAAAGATGCAAAGACAGAAGAGAAAATAGTCCCTTGCCTTCAAGGAGTTTCAGTCTAAGAGGGGAGACATCAGGCAAATGGGCAGATACATAAAAATGTATCATTCAGTCATTGTCCAATCCTGTCTGACTTTTCATGGCCCTGTTTGCAGTTTTCTTATCAAAGATGACTTGCCATTTCCTTCTCTAACTAATTTTACAGATAAGGAAACTGAGACAATCAGGGATAAGTGAATTGCCTGGGGTCATACCAGCTAGTAAGAATCTGAGGTCATATTTGAACTCAGGACCCTCTGCCTCTAGGCCTGGTTCTCAATCCACTGAGCCACCTAGCTCTCTCCCTCCCCACCCAGATTTGTTATTCGTATTTATTATTGTCATGTGGTACTTGAGGATTTTTTTAGTAAGAAGAGCCTCATGAAACTAGATTTTAGGTATATTGATAATCTCTTGCATAGGACTAAGTGCTAAAAAGTATTTCCTTAAAGCACCTCTGTGAATTCTAGAATGATCTGAGAAAGCTTCCTGGAGGAAGGGGAAGCTAGGCCTTATTCTTGCTCTGCCTGTGTTTCTTCCTGTGACTCATCTGAGCTCAGAATGGCTGAGGCTTTTGAATTTGGTGCATAATTTATAAATGTAAATAAAGCTAATAGGATGGAATTGTGGGAGGTGCAGATAATCTAATGACTAATCCCCAGGTAGCAAAAACACCCTCTGCAACAACTAGAGGACTGTAGGAAGCAAAATATTTTGCAAAAATATGATCCAGAGGAATATTCTGTGCAACTTACATGTAAATAATGCAAGAGTCAGTATTTAAGTTAAGAAATTCATTCAGACCCAAGGATTACAGTGATGACAAATGAAAAATCCCCCTGAGTGGAGGGGAACGTGGTCTTATCATGTTAAATATTAAACCCTTGGCTTATAGGATCACAAATCTGGAAAAGGACCTCAAACGCCATCTTTCATTTTACAGATAAGGAAATCAAGGCCTTGGGAGACTAAGGGACATGGCCTGGGGTCCTCCAAGTAAAATCAGAGATAGAATCTGAACTTCTGTCCTCTGATTCCAGAGAGAAATTAAAATGGGAGAGACAGTTTCTTATTTGGCAGAATTTCAAGAAGTAAAAAAAAAAAATATCATTGGAGGAGATCCTGTCCCTTTTCCATTATCCAAACCGGAAAACCCTAGAAAAGCTGCTGCCAGATACACCTGAAGGCCTGAGAGGGAGGAAAGCATCTTCCAGGATGGGCACGTTCTCAGTGGGGGAGAAGTGATTTGCCCAGTCACAGAGCTAGGAAGTGTCTAAGGTCAGATATGAAGCCATTATGGGTACCTGAGAATGTCGGTTGCCTGGAGCAGCCCGATCCGGGAAGGGTAGGTTTCTTAATGGAACCTGGCTTGGCGAGAACATACAGAAAAGAAGTCGGATGCTCTGGCCAAGGGCACCTGACTCCAAGATTGCCTTTCATCAAGCATCAGGCCGGCTTGGACCACTGAGAACACCTGAGGGAAGTGAGTGCTTTTAAACCACCGGCCAGCTGAGCACTCAGCTGCCACCATAGAGTGATCGGCTCTTGACCTAATCAGAGACAGACCCCATTCACCATTGCTGGGAGTTTTCAAGTATTGGGTTGGATGACCATTTATTAGGGATATTCTAGGTCAATGGTATCAAACTCAAATAAAAAAAAAGGACCACTAAACTGTGATAAGGATCCCTGCAAGCCACATATTGACTTAGAAAACCACATATTAATGTTATCTATGTTTTAATATATTTTTATTTATTTTATTAACTATTTTTCAGTTACATTCTGCTTGGGCCTTAGCTGGGGCGCAATTGTGAGCTTCATGGGTGATCCATCTGCTCTTGGGACATCTTTGGAGTCGGGGAAACCTAGGTTCATATTGTACTCCAGACACTTACAAACTGTGTAATCCTGGGCAAGCCACTTAATCTGTCTGTGAAATGGGAGTAATAATAGCACTGACCTCCCAAGGTGGTTGCTAAGATAAAATGAAATTCAAATCCCCTATAAATATCAATATTTCTTATCGATCAATTAACATTAATTTTTATGTAATTTATTAACTTTGTTAGCAGTCAGTGACATTTATTAAAGAACCTACTATGTGCCAGGCACTATGCTAAGTTCTGAGGATACAGAAATGGGCAAAAGATAGTCCCTGCCCTCGAGGTGCTTACAATCTAATGGGAGAGACAACATGCAAACAAATATATACAAAGCCAGCTTTATAGAGGATAAATAGAAAATAATTAATCGAGGGAAGGTGCTAGAGATGAGAGAGCTTGGGGAAGGCTTCCTTTAAAAGATGGGATGCTAGTGGGATTTTAAAGGAAACCAGGGAAGTCAGCCTTCTAGGCTTGGGAGACACCCAGAGAAAATGTCCAGAGCTGAGAGATGGAATATCTTGGCGGTGGAACAGCCAGGAGGATAGTGTCAGATAAAACCCTAAATAAATATAAACCTTATATAAATAAATTCTACATAAGGGTTAAGAGAGCCCTATACAAATACTAACATACATAACATAGCCCTATACAAATACTAGCCGGCTAGCTGTTCCAGCTTTATGGATGAGGAGAACCAAAATTCAGAGAAGTGGAATCTATTGCTCACTATGACATGGCTAGTCAGGATGGGTAGAAGAACTTAAAACCAGGTCTTTTTTTCACTTCAATTCAAGTATTTTCCTTGCTCTAACTTAATGTTTGCTTATTGGTTAAATAGAAGTTTGCTGGCCTTGATTCCCATTTTTTTTTTGGGGGGGGGGTTATAGAGCTAGTTTGTATTTGCAACTAGAAAATGATGCCTTGATAACAGATGACAGTAGGACCTGATTTTACACATACTCAACACATGTGAATTCAGGTATATATGATTGGCAGTAAAAAAAAAAAATTAAAGGCAGTAAAATAAAAAATGTTAATTATGTGCTAGATCCAAGCCATTTCCCCCAAGTAGTGTAGTCTTGTGGCAGTTTGCCCAATCATGCCCAGCCTTGGGGAGTTTTTGGTACTGGTGTCAAAGGAAAGGGGTGGCTGGTCTCAGAGGTAGAGTTCCAGGGGCTGATGGGCTGCAGAAAGTTGAGTGTCAGAGGTGAGGAGTGCTGAGGGACCCCCAGATTGGTTCTATCCAATCAAGATAAATTGAATAGGGGACAGCTGGGTAGCTCAGTGGATTGAGAGCCAGACCTAGAGACGGGAGGTCCTAGGTTCAAATCTGGCCTCAGACACTTCCCAGCCATGTGATCCTGGGCAAGTCACTTGACCCCCATTGCCTAGTCCTTACCACTCTCCTGCCTTGGAGCCAATACACAGGATTGAATCCAAGATGGAAGGTAAGGGTTTTAAAAAAAAAAAAAAAAAAAAAAAGATAAATTGAATAAAAGACCAGAGCCCCTACTCTGTGGTCTGTGTGTCATGACATTGTTTTGTTCAAACATTAGCTCCCACATCAGTCTTTGTCCAGAGTTCTCATGTGTGACAAGTCATGTCCTTCAAAACTGTGCTTCTTTTTATTACCTTAATGCTTTTTAGTTATTAATAATGGCCCCAAAGTAGTGATGGTGGTAGCTTTGATAAGCCTAAGAAAAGTCATAAAGTGTCTATTTATGTTCATTTAAAAAAATACTTACTAAATAATGGGGCTTGCTATTATGTATCATTTTCTTTTTTTAATTGTCTTTTTTAAAAATAAAGATATTTTATTTTTACCTATTATGTGTACCAACAAATTTCCTTATAAGCTTTCTGAAGTTATATGATCCAAATTCTCTCCCTCCTTCCCTTCCTTCCCCCATCCCAGACCTAGCAAGCAATTTGATCTGAGTTATTACATATATTGCCATGGAAAACATTTCCATATTATTCATTTTTATAAGAGAATAATCATGTAAAACCCAACCCCCCAAATAAAAACCCAAATAAGCAAGTAAAAAAACTGTATGCTTTAATCTTCATTTTCCTTCTTTCATTCTCTGGAGGTGGATAGCATTCTTTGCCATAAGTCCCTCAGAATTGTCCTGGGTCATTGTATTGCTGAAAGTAGCAAAGTCTATAACAGTTAATCATACCTCAATATTGCTGTTAACTGTGTACATTGTTCTCCTGGTTCTTAGGCACCATTTTCAACTCAAGTGAAGGGTCTTGAAAAGTATCAATCACATAAAATGGGTTCCTATTATACAGGACAGCCTGCTTTCCTTCCTGAGACATATCCCAGTTAATTGTAAGTTAAAGTTCTTAAAGCCCAGGACTATGTTGACTTTTGTCCTTGTATCCCTTGCATTTAAGAACCTTAATTAAATTAAAATGAAAGTTAGTCTGGTATACCAAAAGTGCTTAATAACTGCTTATTGAATATACATGATCCCAGGGTGATGGTAGGTACAAACAAGGTTACTAATATTATAATTATCCCTTCTACACCTCTAATTTTTCCTTTGCTGTTTCTATATATTATGAGTTGGCTTAAGAAATTAAATGGGGATTTGGAGGGAGTTTTGTGAAGGCCAAAAGATGACAAAGAAAAAGTTTAGAAATTCAGAAATGTGTGCTTAACCCAAAATTTACAAGAAGGTACTGTAAACACCCCACAAAAGAAAAAGAAGAAATTTATACTTCTCTGGAATGAAGGGAGGGCTAAAAAATTTTGTGCAATTTTTTTCAGATTGTGGGGGACACCAAGCCCCTAATCCCTGTGATATGGAAGGAATAATTGGATATATATATATATGGAGAGACAGACAGACAGACAGACAGTCAGACAAGAGTTTGTTAGGAAGAGGACAGACAAGAGAGAGGGACGGAACCAAATCCTCATACCTTTATATCTATCTACTCTGACAAGATAAAATGCTTCGTTGCTGAGTGTGCCGTACGCAAATATCACTGACATTTATTAAACATGGAGAAACTCATGCCTGCTGCTATTTAGACATTTCCTCCAAGTCGCCTTATTAGAGAGAGGGAGAGATCCCTGTCGACTATAGTAACATATGCTGATTAAAAAGAACCAATCGTCAGAAGGATCCGAGTTCAGACTGGTGGCCTTCCCGCTCCTCTCATTTTCATGGCAGCATTTATAGAATCAAGATTTGGTCGTGACCTTTTTAAGGTTGTCTCTTCATAAGAGCAATTCTGTTATACACAAATGGTGACCCTCGTGCTGGAAGTACAGAAAAGTAACTCACATGTTGCTGTTCTTTGAGGCTGAGATGGGAAAGGAAAAGAGGTCATTATTTTTTCTCATCGAAACACAGCCTGGATTTCTAGAGAAAGGGGAAGTGAATTGATTCTGGAGAAGTATAAAATTCATGCATTTTCACATCTCTCCCGCAGCTTCCAAGAGACTTGGCATGACATTGGCGCATTACCTCTGTGATGTCGTGCAACTGTCCGGGAGGGTTTGTGCCATCCCTTTCTCTCCCTTGTTATATTTCTTGACAGTTTTGAGCCAGATGTCAGCTCCTGCAGATGTGCTACTCACTCACTCTTCATCAGAAATCCCTCTCAGCTGTTCAGACCTCTGGCACCAAGAACTAGAATACCCTCTCCTTCTATTGAAGGACCAAAGGAAGAGGCACCAGCCAGAGGAACAGCTTCATTAAGCCAGGGTTTACGGGTTTTGTGATTCGGGGGGGGGGGGGGGGATAGACCGTTTCTCCTAAGCCTATGCAACTCTTTGAGAATTTATAGTATTTTTGTAATATCAGAATGTTACATCGTTCACTCATGTGTAAATGTCTAAACTGATACGTTGGCTCTCAGCCTTGCAAAGATTGATAGACAGCTAAGTCAGTGAGAGACATAATTGAGAAGAGCTATACTTTGTGGTGCCAAAACAGTGTTGTGCTACCTGGGAGATGATTGGGAGAGGGAGTTAGTCTGTAGCAGACCAGAATGTAGGAGAGCACTGTGACATACAGCAACAAAAACACTCTCTCTCCTTTGCAAATTGATGGATGACAGCTAGCATCAGAGGGAGTGGTACAGTGAAAAGGACACCAGGCTTCGAATAAGGAGACCCAGTTTGAAACCCTGGTTTTAATACATCAGCTGGGTAATCACAGGGAAGTCATTTAAACATTCCAAGACTCAGTTTCCCCATATGAAAAAATGGCAATTTAAAAATATTTACAGTAACTACTCCAGATGGGTTGTTGTGGAGAAGGTTACTTTGTCAATTTTGTGAAACAGTTCATCCATAAAGTAGCAAGGACTGGACCTGGATGCATATTAGTCCTTCCAGTGTGATATTGAACAAGTTCCCTAAATTCCTTGTAACTTAGTTTCCTGTAAAATTATGACACAAGTCCTTTTCAGTTCTGATATCTGGATTCAGGAATGAAAGGCCAATTGGAGAGATGACTGTAGCATAGAACTTCAGCTTGAGTAAAGAAAAACAAACTCATGTAGCTTTCCCTACCTTTTGATCCTCTCTGCATCCTACCAAGGAAGGCCTTTTAACTTTTTTTCCTTGCTGTAAAAAAGTTTTCAAAACATTAATTAGCCCCAAAGAGCCATATCATAAAGAAGAGAACTATTCCTGGGGTCTAGAGCATGTCATTTTTAGTATTTGCACTATTCCTTCCTATCTTTTCCCTCTCCAATACATCCTCCACACAGCGGCTAATTAATATTCCTAATGCGCAGATCTGACTATATCACTTAACTGCTCAAGAAACTTCAGTGGCCCCCTATTGACTTTATTTATTTGTTTGTTTAGGTTTTTTCTCCTTCTCCATCTCATCAATATCAATATCAATCAATAAATCCAAGGCAGAAGAGTGCTATGGGTAAAATTTTTTTAAATCCTTACCTTCCTTCTTACCAATATTAATATCAATCAATACTAAGTATGGGATCCAAGGCAGAAGAGTGGTAAAGGCTAGGCAATTGGGGTTAAATGATTTGCCTAGAGTCCCACCACTGGAAAGTATCTGAGGTCATATTTGAACCCAAGACCTCTCATCTCTAAGTCTGGCTCTCTATCCACTGAGCAATCTAGTTATTTCTCCCCCCACCCCCAATTGATTTTAAAATTAAATAAAAGCAAAGATTTGAATCAAGAAGAAGTCATATAGATCTTCTAGTTCAAAACCCTTATTTTACAGAAGAGGAAACTGAGTTCCAAAGAAGAAATACAAACTCTCATATTTGTGACTCAAAGTCTTTTTTGCAAGCTGGCTGCAGTCTGGTCTTTCCAGATTTATTTCACACAAAAGCCCCTTACCTTCTGTCTTAGGATCAATACTAAGTATCAGTTCCAAAGCAAAAGAATAGTCAGAGTTAGGCAATGGGAATTAAGACTTTTCCAGGGTCACATAGCTAGGAAGGGTCTGAAGATCACATTTGAACCCAGAACCTCCTGGCTCCAAGCTTGGCTCTCTATTCACTAAGCAACCTAGCTGCCCCTTTCCCCACTCTTAAACCAAATTGACCTCATTGATCTTCCATGTAAATGATATTCCATCTTTTATTTCAAGTCATTCTGTCTCCTGATCTCTAGAATGCTCAACACCTCTTACCTTGCTGTTTTGAAAGCACCCTTAACTCCTTTCCAATCTCAGCTTAAGAGCAATCTCCTACAAGAGATCTTTCCTGATTTCTCCAGTTGTTAAGACCTAGAACCTCATTGAAAGTCCTCTCTTTGTATTTTGAATTTTGAATTTCTTTGCTTAGGCTCATGGGACCTCGTGGTCCCCTCTCTAGGGAGCTGTAAGAGCAGAATGGATTTCTTTTGGGTCCTTGTCACTCTATCCACTCTTCTCATCCCCTCTGGTGCCAGACACATAGTTGGGGCTTAGGTGCTCCTTGAATTGTACTGAGTTTTAAAAAGAGAGGTTTTTGCCCTGCTTTTTATGGCTGCTGAGTAGCAGCCCAGTGGGGGAACAGATCAGCACCTTCATGAGTCACGGATTCCCTCAAAGTCTGGCCATTAGTTAAGTGTTTCCTAGATGAGACAGGACCACGTAAGGCAAAAGGAACTGGGGATGCCTTGCTGCTTCCCTTCCACCCCCTTCAGTTTGGAGAGCTTGCAAACAAAATGTGTTTCCTTTTCCACTCAGTAAATATCGACTTTGCCCCCCTTGGCCCTGAATTGAACTGAAAGGAGCTTGGCTAATCTTTGTTTAAGGGCTTTATCGCCCATCAGTCAAGACATCTTGGGGGGAGGAGTAGAGATGGAGGGCAAGTGATGGACTGGGACCAACCCAGCATCCTGGCCAGCCCTGGCTGCTTCCCTGCAGCACCTGAGCCAGCGGAGAGGGACTCCCTGCACCCTGTATCCAAGTGCCAGCCTGCATGGATCAGGCAGCTGAGTAACTTTTTTCTTATTATTATTTATTTTAAGGCACGTCAAGGCAACACTTGAAAACCAAGTGATCCTGAGCCATAATAACACAGCTGATGGTTAACACCGTACTGCCCTGCTGAGGCCAGAGGAACAGGGTAATTTTCCTGAGAGCCGCATTAGAAAGTGTTTGGTAAAATGGTGTCATCGAGGTAGTTGGCATCCACAGCTAATTCTACCTGCTGGTTTTTCCATGGAAATGATACCAAGGGATCTTGTCGAGGGTAGATTTGCTGCGTGTCCCTCAGCATCCAGCTTCTGGGCACATGACACGGGAAAAGATTCTAAGAGCTGGCTGCTTTTTGTATATGCCTCTCATACCTGTGATGAAAGCAAGCCTGCCAACCCCAGAGAACCCCTGTCAGTGTCGAGAGAAATCAGATGGAGAGGGAGGTAAAGAAAGGAAATGATGGATTAAAAAATAGAGGGGAGGAGGGAAAGGAAGGCTGGGCTTGGCTTCTAAGTGATAGAAGCACTGCTCTCCCTCACCTGCTTCTTTGGCCGATACCACTTCCCTCCCACAAATCCTCTAATAGCTTCCTGATATCCCTCCATCACAGTTAAGCTCCTGACTCTTGGCTTCATGACCCTCTGTGGGTCCATCCAGATCGGCTTAATCTCCCCCATTCTCTGTCCATCTTCCTCCCCGCTTCCTGGATTCTGGCTTCCCCTCAACCTCCAAATTTGATTCTGCTCCACTCTTAAATCTTCGAAGATGGTCCTACCTCTCCTGCCTTCTTCCCTCTGGACCACCTTCTCCTTCTAACTGACACCACTGATTCTTTGGGAGTCCTTGCAGAGCATCTGGACCAGGAGGTCTTCACCTGGGTTGGATGGATAGATTTCTGGAAGAACATAAACATAGATGGGGGCAGAGAAGGGGAATACATTGCTAACCTTTAACTGGAATATTACATTTCCTTGGGGATAGCTAGGAGGCACAGTGGATAGATAGAATGTCAGACCTGGAGATAACAAAACTTGAGTTCAAATCCAGCCTCAGACACTAGCCTGTAAGACCCTCTGCAAGTCACTTAATGCTGTTTGCCTCAGTCCCCTCATCTGTAAAATGAGGAAGTTGCAATAGCCATTTGAAAACATCCCTTCCAGTCTGAATGAAGGATTAATCTAGGGCCACACCAGGCAGCTAGTTTAAGGCAGAGGCAAAACTCAAAGGATCATCAGTTTTTAGTAGCTTAATGGGTAGAAAGGTCTTCGAGCTAGAGCCAGGAAAACTTGAATTCAAAACCTGCCTGTGACACTCATCAGCTGTTTGATCCTGGGCAAATTACTTGACTCTCTCAGGCTCAGTTTTCTCATCTGGAAAATGGAGATATTAATGGCACTTAACTTCTATGGTTGTGGTAAGGATAAAATAAAATAACATGTAAAGGGCTTTGCAAACCTTTATAAATGCTATTATTATCATCTCTGTTTTACAGATGGGGGTCCTGAGTCTGAGAGCAGTGCTTTATGTAAGTGGTATATAAATGCTGGCTATTATGGTTATTTTCGAGCTGAAAGAGACCTTGGAGAACATCCGGTCACCCAACCCTGCATTTGTAGAGATGAGAAACCTGAAGCCTGGACAGTGGCTCATGAAGGGTCACACAGTTAGCTAGTGGCTGACATAGAATTAAAATGCGAATCTGAGAAGCGTAGTACTTTAGGAATGAAAGGGGCCATACCCTCCATTTACAGGTAAGAAAATCGGCTCAGATTAAAAGTGATTTTGCTGTACCCATTCTGGGAAGCAATTGGGAATTATCCTAAGGAGCTGAATAAAATATCCTTGCTCTTTAACCCAGAGATCCCACGGCTCAACATATAAATCCAAGAGGTAAAAAAATAGACACAAAGGTCCTATTTTAGTCTTTTTCAGTTATGTCTGATTCTTCATGAACCCATTTGGGGTTTTCTTGGCAAAGATACTGAGGTAGTTTGCCATTTCTTTCTCCAACTCATTTTACAGGTGAGGAAACTGAGGTAAATAGGATTAAGTGAATTGTTGGAGGTCACACAGCTGGTAAGCATCTAAAGCCAGATTTGAACTCAAAAACCGGAGTCTTCCTGATTCCAAGCCCTGTGCTCTATCCATAGTGCCACCTACCTGCCATAAAAACCCTATATAAATCCAAATATTTATAGCAAAACATTTTTGTGGTAACAGAGAACTGGAAATGAAGTAGAGGCCCATCCAGTGGCAAATGTCTAGAGATGTGACTAAAATGAAATATTATTGCACCATAAGAAACTGCAAATAAGAATACAATGGCTCAGGAAGACTTATGGGAAATGATACATAATGAAGCAAGCAGAGCTAGGAAAACAATATGAAAAATGACTACAATGTCATAAGTGGAAATAACACAAGAAGGTGGATCTGAATGACTGAATGATTTCTAATTAAAATAGCGTGTTGAAGACATAAGTCACTGAAAAAGAAGTAAGCAAATATATCTCCCTCCCATCATGGGGGAGGTAAGGGACTAGAGGCATGGAATATTCTTTATACTATGATATATTGCTTGGCAGCTAAGTGATGTGGCAGATGGAGTGCCAGGTTTGAAGCTGGGAACACTCATTTCTGAGTTCAAATCTGGCTTTGGACACTTAACTAGCTGTGTGACCCTGGGCAAGTCACTTAATCCTCTTTGCTTCAGTTTTCTCATCAGCAAAATGAGCTGGAGACAGAAAATGGTCTCTTTACCAAGAAAACCCCAAGTGCGGGGTCGTGAAGAGTCTGATATGACTGAACAATAGCATATTGATTGCTTCATTTTATGGGACTGGTTTTCTTTTCCTCAATTGTTATGTTGCTTCATTTTGTAAAAAAAAAAAAAATTGGGATTTCCCCCACTCTTTTTATTTGTTATAAGAGATGGTTCTATGGATAGCAATATAGTTGGAAATTAAAACATGGAAATTAAATTATGAAAACAAAAGATATCAATAAATATATATTTTTAAACCCTTCCCTTCAGCCTTAGGATCAATATTGTGTATTGGTTCCAAGGCAGAAGAGTGTAAGCAATGGGGATTAAGTGACTTGCCCAGGGTCACACAGCTAGTTAAGTGTGACTACATACAGCTGGGAAGTATCTGAGGCCACATTTGAACCTAGGACCTCCCATCTCTACGCCTGGCTCTTAATCCACTGAGCCACTCAGCTGCCCCCATCAATAAATATTTTTTAAATTTATTTTTATTTTATTGATTAATTATGAAAAATTTTCCATGGTTACATGATTCATATTCTTTCCCTCCCCTCTTCCCTCCCCACCGTCCATAGCCAGCATGCAGCTCCACTGGGTTTTACATGTCTTCATCAATAAATATTTTTAAAAATTTTTTAATTGAATGCCAAGAATTAAAACTTGAATATTTTTACTTTCTAGCCTAGGATTTTTTTTTTTCAGGAATGACCTTATAGCCAAAAAGTCATTAACCCTGAGAGACCTAAATTAAGTTTAAAAGCAAGCCTAGTCATCATTTACTAGATGGGAAGAGCCCTGAGGGGTGACCATTGTGTCATTTTCCATTTTTCCAGCTCAACTGCCAACCACAGCCAGCATTTGTTGAATTCCATCAAAGTGGCAAAACACAGAAGATTTATACACTTAGAAGATCTCTTGTGTGGGTGTCCGGGTCTCCTCAGGTGTGGGTGGGCTGGTCCATTTTCGTAATTACCCACGAGGCTGCTGTCAATATTGGCCTCTCTGAGAAGTGTCTGCCATGTGAACAGCAGGCAGGCGGTCTCCTGAGAACAGCACACAGCTGACTGCACAGCTGAGAACTGTTGCTCCTTTAAGTGGATCTGCCCGGCTTCTTAAAAGTGTAGTTGTCGCACACACGCCAAGCTCTCTCTGGCAGACGAGGAGACCTTCTCTGGCAATCAGCGCTTTCCACACACTTTAATTGTTTAATTTCCCCCATCGAGCGCATTTGAGTCTCATTAGCTGGATCCAGAACCAGAATGGAGCAGTTTGGGCTGGAGCTTGGGATGAGTTGGAACCAAGGGCCGTTTGTCCAAACTGGTCCATGGGTCAGTCAGTCAAGGGTGAAAGGGTTGACCTGGGTTCAAATCCCAGTTTTCTGTTCATTGTCTGGGTGAGTCTAGACCTGCCTGGTCTCTGAGGCTCAGTTTTCTCTCTAAAGTACATGGTTTGGACTTAATGACGGGGATGAGGTCCCTTCCAAAGCTAAATAGGTGATTTATAATCCTGTAATTCTCATAGTTCTCTGTGCTTTCTCTGAACTCATTCCCAGGAGCTGTTTTCTAGGACCCCTGAAGTGTGGTACAATGGAGAGAGTATTCCTTTTGGAGTGAAAGAATTGGGGCTTCAAGTCCCACCTCGGATAGTACCTCTACAACCTTGGGCAAACTTCTTTTCTTACCTGTAAAATAGAGATGGACTGGACTGAATGGCTTCTGTGTGCCTTTCTGGTGCTAGATAAGTGTAGTAGAAATAATTATGGTTTTTAAGTGTTCCATCTCCTCAAAACTGTCCTGAAAACTTCACTGTTTCTGAAGAAGTAGAATAAAGAAGCAGCTTAATAGTGTGATGGATGGAGTGCTGGATTTGGAGTGATGAAGATGGGAAACTCTAATCCTGCCTTAGACACTTATAAAAACTGCACAGCCAGAGCAACCTTAGTTTTCTCATCTGGGAAGTGGGCATTATAATAATAGTACCTACCTCAAAGGTTGTTTTCAGGATAAAATGAAATAGTTTTAGTATCTTATAGTACTCTTTCAAATGCTAGTTATCATTCACCACAAATGAGAGTGTTCAAGGAAGAAACTGTTAGTATGTATAGTTTTTTTTTAACATTTATTAATATTCATTTTTAACATGGTTACATGATTCATGCTCCACCTTTCCCCTTCAACCCCCCCCCCCACCCCCCCCACCCTTGGCCGATGCGCGTTTCCACTAGTTTTGTCATGTGTCCTTGAACAAGACCAATTTCCAAATTGTTGGTAGTTGCATTGGTGTGGTAGTTTCGAGTCTACACCCTCAGTCATGTCCACCCCGACCCATGCGTTCAAGCAGTTGTTTTTCTTATATGTTTCCTCTCCTGCAGTCCTTCCTCTGAATGTGGGTAGCGT
>NC_058131.1:501567555-501578500 GCF_016433145.1 Gracilinanus agilis | reverse complement strand
TTTTATACAATTGCTTTAACTCCTTGTATATTTGAGTGATTAGACCCCTGTCAGAGTTTTTCGTTATAAAGATTTTTTCCCAATTTGTTGTTTCCCTTCTGATTTTGACTATATTGTTTTTGTTTGTACAAAAACTTTTTAGTTTAAAATAGTCAAAGCCATTTAATTTACATTTTGTAATTTTCTCTAACTCTTGCTTGGTTTTAAAGTCTTTCCTTTCCCATAGATCTGACAAGTATACTATTCTGTATTCACTTAACATGTTTATAGTTTCCCTCTTTATATTCAAGTCGTTCAGTATGTATAGTTTTTGAACAGTGGTTTTCAAAAGGTGAGTTGTACTTCGTCATGAAGTTTGTGATCATGGAGAGGTCGAGATGAGTGGATCCTTCTTTCCACTCTGTGAATAAATAAATGGCTGATCTCAAAGTCAGGAAAGGCTTGGATTTAAATCCTGCCATCCAGCTCTACATCAGCAATCCTGGGAATCTCTATTTGGAAAGTCTCCAAATTTGCCCCCCTACTCCACCTCTGATGTTGCCCATTCCGCTTTTCATAATTTCCATCTTTGGGAAGTTTTTCCCTTTGTAGGACCAAAATCTACCACTCTATTTCATTCATTACAACAAATGTTCACCATTTTGGAGCATCTAGGAAGCACGGTGGATAGAGTACCAGACCTAGAGACAGAAAGTCGGGTTCAAATCTGGCAGAAGACAATTCCTCACTGAGTGAATCTGGGCAAGTCACTTACCCGCCATTGCCTAGCCATTGTCACTCTTTTGCCTTGAAACCAATACTTGGTGTTGATTCTAAGATGGAAGATAAGAGGATGTTCAATCTGTTGTCTGCTCTAGACTATGCTAGGTGAGACCTCAAAATTTAGATTAAATGTGTTCATTGCCCTCAAAAAGCTTATAATCTAGTAGGAATCTGAAACTCCAACTCAGGTAACTGTAACAAACCAGATTGATGATAAATGCATTAAAAATTAAAGTTTATATGAAGTTTCAAAGAGGTTTTTAACAGCTCACTAATGAAATACGTACCCTGCATTGTGGCTTGAAGTGTGTGTACTGCTTAATAATACGCTAGAGGTGTAGGCAGGAATTTTACTAATAGGGCTCTAGAAATAATTATAGAAACATGAAAATATAAGTAACTGGGGTAGGGAAAGGGACAGGGAAAGCTAAGCATTTATCAGAGGAAGAGAAAGGAATGAGGATTTAATTATATTAGAGTGCCTACCATGTGTGCTAGGCATTGTGTTCAGTATTTTTCACAGATATGGTAACATTTGGTCCTTACAACTCTGAGAAGTAGGTGTTCTTATTCACCTCATTTTACAGTTGAGGAAATCAAGGGAAAGAGAGCTTAAGTGGCTTGCTCAGGGGCATACTTTATAATGCCCCTTAGAGTTATGGCTTCATACAAGGCTGACTACTGCCTTTCAATAGGACCTGAAACAAAGACACAGACATAAGGCAATTGAGTCCTAATTCTTAAAACCTCGTATCAGCAAGCTTAGAAACCACTTTCAAGCAAGATGACTAAGAGGTTTTATTATTTAGTGAGTTTGTTTTAAAAACATTTATCTTATCGAATACCTGAAATCTACCATCCTTGAGCTGTTTAATTTATAAACTTTGATTTTTGCAGATTGGGGATAAAGGGTCGCAGATTGGGATCTGAACAAATGGGTTTTCAGGTAGCCTTCTCCTTCATCTTATCTTTTCCTATTCCCTTCCTCTTTCCAAAGTCTGTCTTTGATTTATAAAAGGTTTTCATATATTTTATTTTATTAGTGGTAGATGTTGCCATACAATAGATAATGAAATCCGGACAATGAGTTTACTTGTCCAGCTAATCAGTTACTGATTTGTTAAGTACCTACTATGTTCCTGGCACTATTTGAAGAATTCAGGATTTGAATATAAAGAAACAACCTTTGTCCTTGTACTGAGCATAAACTTTAATGGAGGCTATAATGAATACATATAAAATATATACACCATTAATATTAACAAAAACACAAATATATACAAAGTAGTTAAATATATTTTCTCTGGATTTTTAAAAAATCAAAATTCTCTTAGCAAACAGCCTGTGCTGCCCTTCATAGAATTTACTTCTGAATAGACTGATATGATCTTTTTAAAAATGGAAAAACAGCTGATATGAGTTCGTCTTTACTTTTGTAACTTGCCTCTGCATTTCCATGGAGTGGGTTTGATCATTGAGAATCTCTAAGGATCATTGAATAAAGTTCATATCTTCATCCATGATATCCATAGGATCTATTAAAATATGTCTTGTGTTTTCTTCTTAAATAAGAAAATAATAAATGTTACTAAGCTACTCTGGAAAAAAAAAGCCTTTCTCCTTGATATTCTCTTCTCTCTACCTTTTTCTTTTTTAATCCTTATTTTCTATCTTAGTGTCAATTAGCAACCAATCAAAGGGTTAAATGACTTGCCCAGGATCACATAGCTAGGAAGAGTGGGGGGCCAGATTTGTACCCAGGTCCCCCAACTCTAGACCTGGCAGTTTATCCACTGTGCTACCTAGCTGCCTCAAGGTGTATTTAAGTTTAAAGCAAAGAAAAAAAAATAACAATTAGAAAGTAGAATGGGCTGCCAAGGAAGATAATAAATTCCCTTGTCTCTTGGTTTTGAAGAATCTGCTCTCCTGGTTCTTCTACCTGACTGGTGATTACATCCTTATCTTCTGTTCTGGTTCTTCATCCCCAATAACTGTGGGTGTCTTCCAGGGCTCTGACCTATGCCCTCTTCTTAATTTCATTTGATGATCTCATCAGATCTCATGGTTTCAGTTGCTGTCTCTATGCAGATGATTCTCACATTTCTTTGTCTAGCCCTAATCTCTCTCCTGACCTCTAGTCTTCTATCTCCAACTACCCCCTGGGTACCTCAAGCTGGATGTTCTATAGACATCTTAAACTCAACAAGTCCTAAATTGAACGTATTCTCTTTCCTTTCAAATCTTCCTCTCTTCTTAAGTATCACCATCCTTCCAGTTATCTAGACTTGAAACCTAAGTGGCACCCTTATATCCTTACTCTCATCCCTTCCTCCATCCAATGTGTGGCCAAGTGTTGGGGATTCTACTTTCATATCTCTAGAATGTACAATGTACTCCCTTCTCCATTGCCCTGGTGTGGGCCCTTCTTACCTCAAGCCTTGACAATAGCAGTGGCTTGCTAATTGGTCTCAGTTCCTCAAGTTTCTCCTCACTCCAGTCCATTCTCCACTTAGCTATCAATGATTTCTTCCTTCCTTTCTCCCTTTCTCCCTCCCTTTCTTCCTTCCTTCTTTCCTTCCTTTCTTCCTTTCTCCCTTCCTCCCTCCCTCCCTTCCTTCCTTCTCTCTCTTAATCTTTCTCCTCTCTTCCTCCCTCTCTCCATCCATCCATCCATCCATCCATCCATCCATCCCTCCCTCCCTTCCTTCCTCCCTTTGTTCATTCGTTCATTCCTTCCTTTCAGTAAGCATTACAACATTTTTAGCTTATTATTTAAATAATTTTTGTAAAAAACTGTTGGTAGGGGCAGCTAGGTAGCTCAGTAAATAGAGAGCGCTTAAAAATGGAAAATGTTGTGCTCAAATCTGGTCTAACACACTTTCTAGCTGTGTGAGTTTATGCAGGCCACTTAATTCCAAATGTCTAGTCCTTATTATTCTTCTGCCCAGGAACCAATACATAGTATCAATTCTGGGACAAAAGATAAGAGTTTGTTGTATTTTTTTTAAACCCTCAACACAGTGACTGGCATGTATATAAATGCTTATTCACTTCTCCCACTCCTCACCCTTTATCATAATGAGAACCACAGTTGTGGAGGCAGTGGTGTGAGTACTATGTATCAGGCATCATCCCACCAAGATTCAGATCTCAGCATTCTGCTACAGAAACCTGTGTGACCTTGGGCCTGTTGCTTAACCCTCCTGGCCTTTTGTTTCCTCATTTGTAAAATAAGAGAAAGGTATTGGACTAGATTATTTCTGAGGTCCTTTCTACCAGTCCAGCATCTTAGTGATCTGAGAGTGGCAAGCATCGGGGGATGGGGAAGCTGGATGGGGAACCAGAACACGGTGATTAGAGAAGGAGTGGGGCCCATGGATACTGTGGTGGAACATGAATGTGTTAGCATTTTTTTTCTATCTGAAATAATGTATGACCTTTATGCTAAAGGGTTAAAAGCAAAGCCAGTGCATTTTAGATAAGTATTTCTTAATAGGTTTTTATCTCAGCTTTTGGAAACCTGAAACTCAAGTCTGGGCCTTTCCCAATAATTTTTCTCCAGCATTGCATGTTCATGCTGATTGGTTTACTGGAGAGCTGCCCATAAGCTCTGGACTGCTGATTCATTTGGTCTTTACAGACCAAATGAATCAGAAGACATTTTTGAAGCCCCTAAATACTCGTGGGGTGGTGGGAGGGCTGACGTAGCATATTAAAAGTAATTTCCTACTGCAGCTTTAATGAAAGTTCCCAGTACAACAAAGTTCCTTGGGTGGTATTTGGACCATGCTTCTGAACCCAGATGGCCACCTGATCAAAGAGAGTGACGGCATCCTTCTTCTCTGGCTCTTTATTCCTGCCCCCATGGATCCTGTGAACAGTTCTCAGCTGTTACTGTCCCCAAGTTCTCAGTCTTGGAAGCTGAAATCCAAGATGAAGTAATCCTCGGTAGGATGGGAGAAAGTCCCTGGAGGGGTCCCCAGCCAGTGACACAGGATATTATTTTTTTTAATGCTTATCTTCTGTTTTAGAATCAATGCTAAGAATTGGTTCCAGGGCAGAAAAGCAGTAAGAGCTAGGCTTGCCCAGAGTCATAGAGCTAATAAGTGTCTGAAACCAAATTTGAACCCAGGACTTCCCATCTCTAGGTCTGGTTCCATCCATTGAGCCACTTAAACTGCTTCTCAGAGACATGATTTTAAAGATGAAGAAAACAATAGGTGTTATCTGGCTTGCCACCCTCATTTAACAGATAAAGGAAACTGAGACTCTTATTTAAAGTAGTGGATTGCTGGGGTGTCCATCGATTGAGAAATGGCTGAATAAATTGTGGTGTATGTTGGTGATGGAATTTTATTGTGCTGAAAGGAATAAAGAACTGGAGGAATTCCATATGAACTGGAACAACCTCCAGGAATCAATGCAGAGTGAAAGGAGCAGAACCAGGAGAACACTGTACACAGAGACTGATACACTGTGGCACAATCGAATGTAATAGACTTTTCTACCAGCAGCAATACAATGACCCAGGACAATCCAGAGGAATTTAGGAGAAAGAACTGTGGGAGCAGAAAGGCATTAGAAAAATATATGATCAACCGTATAGTGTGATAGGTATGTGATTAGGGTTTTAATGTTAAAAGATCACTCTACTGCAGATATGAATAACATGGAAATAGGTTTTGAACAGTAATACATGTATAACCCAGTGGAACTGCTTGTTGGCTTTGGGAGGGGAGAGGAGAAAGCTGAGGGGAAGGGATCATGAATCATGTAACCATGGAAAAATAGTCTAAATTTTAGAAAATAAAAAAATAAAATAATGAAAATTTCATTGCAACAAATGTATAGGCCTTGATCATTGTGTGGAAGTGGAAGAACTGACTCAGATGGTTCATTTAAAATTAAATAAATTCAGGATGAAAAAAAAAATAAATAAAGTAGTAGACTGCTGAATTACTTTGGAGGGAACCATGACTAGGCATCAGTTCTATAGTTTTCAGATTTTGCCTAGGGAAAATGAAGTCATTCTACTTTTTCCCCTAGATCCTACTCACCCTTTGGGAACTTTTGTACAAAACCCAAACTTTCTTACTCCCTTCTCTCTGAACATCATTCTTGGTTAATCTTCAGAATCTTTCCCAAGAAATGACATCCTGAATGATAGGGTAAGGAAGGAAGGAAGGAAATAAGCATTTTTTAAACCCTATATGTGACAGCATCTGTACTAAGTAATTTACAGGTATCATCTCATTTGATCCTCTCAACAACCTTGGGAAGTAGAAGCTACTATTATCCTTATTTTATAGTTGAAGACACTGAGGCAGACAGATTAAGTGACTTGTCTCAGGTCTGTTGTAGTTGTTTGGTTGTTTCAGTCACATCTGACTCTTTGTGACTCCATTTGGGTTTTCTGGCAAAGATACTGGAGTGGTTTTCCTTCTCCAGCTCTTTTTACAGATGAGGAAACTGAGACAAACAAGGTGAAGTGACTTACCCAGGGCCACATGGCTAGTAAATATCTGGGGTCAAATTTGAATTCATGTCTTCCTAACTTTAGTCTCATCCCTCTATCCATGTTACCACCTTTTAGGAGTTAACTACATAGTTCTGAATATGGTGGGATATTTGCCCAGGAACATATACCCAATTTTGTTTGACCAGATTGTGAGAGTTTGGTTAGGGGGATATGACAACTCTTATATTAGTTCAAATGAAGTTGAAAAAGTAAATGATGTCCTCCTCTCTCCCCTTCCCCCAACTATCCAGATTCCAAATGTCAGCTTTGTTGCTTGGCATTTCAGGCTTAACTGAATTCTGTTTTGTTCAAATTGTGGTAAAGCCTAGGATGTAATTTTTTTTTTGAACACTTATATACACTTCAGCTTTCAACTGCTGTTGAAATATTTGGTGACAGGTTACAGAGTGAAATTTCTTGATGGTAGACAGTGAGGTTTGATTAGTATTTTCTCAACTTGTGATCCACAAAATCCTGATTTTGGTGTGATGTTCCTGTTAAGTTGAAGAGAAAGTTTTAATGCTAACATGATTTTTCCTTCAGAAACTATTAAATATGAAATTATGGATATATAAAAAACCTAGAGTGACTTCCTTCTTCCTTCATTTTTTTTTTTTGCCCAAAAGGTTCATAGAAGAATCCTTAGAGATCATCTCCTCCAACCCTTTCATTTTAAAGGTGAGCAAAGAGAGTGCCAAAATGGTTATGAGACTTGGTCATTGTTGCACAGGTACTGAATTGAAGAGGCAAGATTTAAACCAAACTTTTTAAATTTCATATCTAATATTCCTTCAATTTCCACTTGATTCAAACACCAGAATTACTAGTTATAGTTCTGCTCTAGGAAGAAGGGGAAATAATTCCATTTTAAAGAAAGTAAAAGGAAGGCAAAAAAGGTGAATTTTTCTATAGGAAATGTAGGATTTGAACCCAGTTTTCTTGACTTAACTATTGTTTTGAGAAGGGAGAAATCTTTCCATTCCCCCCCAAATCTCTTTTTCCTCCCATTTTCTTTTTTAAAATCTTTATTTATTCAAAGAAGCCAAAAATTTCTCTCTTAAGCCAGTTTTCCTGGGCAAGGGCAGATGGTGGAGGGCATAAGGGGAAACGAAGAGAAAAAGTGGTGGCGTGTAGAAAGGTCAGGAGGGAGTGAAAGAATAAAGCTGATTAAATATGGGTGTCAGTACCAGGAATGTCTTTGTATATAGCAGCTGTTCAGTTCCATCAGAATACTTCCTCCGAGAGACCAAGGAAAAAGAGAAGGCACAGATCAGAGAGTTTCTGGCTTTAGAGAGCCTTCTAACTTCACAATGAAGGCCAACCACACAAGGAGGATGGGGCAATCACACCCCTGCTAGTACTGTGGTATGAAACGAGGCCAGAAGCTATTTGACCAAATGACTTCCTAAAGCCTTCTAGGAAGAAAAGAAAGATGGTGGTGGTGTTCGTGGTGCAGTTAATTTGTAAGCTTGTGACACACAAATTCATTTGTACTTTATTTCATTATCATTTTTTAATCCCGACCTTCTGTCTCAGAATTGATATTAAGTATTGAATTTAAGGCAGAAGAATAATAAAGGCTAGGCAATTGGGGTTTAAATGATTTATCCAGGGTCACATAGCTAGGAAATGTCTGAGGCTGGATTTTCACCTGGCTCTTTATCCACTGAGTCACCTAGCTATCTTATTTCTTAGTAAGTTACTTTTTTTTCCTGGTTTGCTCTTGTTAGTGAATGGGCATCACAGGTGATTTAAATGAGTTTTAAAAAACAACAACAACCAAGAAATTTAGCAGAAAATAGTCTTATGATATTCATGCCTTGGAAAAAAAATGGTTATGCTAGAGTATGTATGTTTATCTTTTCTCCTCACCTTTTTTTTTTTTAAAACAACTCTTACCTTTTGTCTTGGAATTTATATAAGTCTTGGTTCTAAGGCAAAAGAGCAGTAAGGAGAAAGCAGTTGGGATTAAGTGACTTGCCTAGCTAGAAAATGTCTGAGGTTACATTTGAAACCAAGTCCTTCTGACTCCAGGCCTGGCTTACTATCTATCTGTAACCTAGCTGCCCCTATTTTAACTTTATTTCACTCATTTTATGTGGGAAGAAAAAGGTCAAAATAATAATCATGGCAAGTAGATTTTTATTTAATTTATTTTGTTTATTTAAATTATTTATATTGTATTTTATTTCTTATTATTTCTTATTTATATTATATAAAATTATTTTCTTAATTATATTGTTTATTATTTAAATTCTTAATTAAATTAATAATTTTGACTTAATTCTTCTCTTTTCCTTCTCTCCTAATTCAAAATAATTTGTTGATTATAAATTTAATAACCATTAACAAAAATGGATAACCAGCGAGATAAATAGTGAGTGAAATCTAAGAGATAAACAACTAGAAAAACTTAGAGACTCTGATGTAAACAATAACCACCTATTATTCCAGAGGACTTCCACCCATACTCCTTAACCTATGTCCTGAACTAAAGGCAATGGACTCAGAGTAAAAATCAAGACACATTTAAAAATTTTGATATAACTGATTTCAGGAATTTGTTTTGCTTGATTATACATGTTTTTAATAGGGGTGAAGAACAGGAGAATTTTCTTTCATTGAAAAAAATTTTTTAATTTTATAAAAACTTTTTTAAAAATCTATATAAATTCCCAGAGTTTAACAAAGTAGAAGCAAATTAGTTACAAACAATAACAGGCAAAGAAAAAAATGTTTCTTTCCCCCACCTGTGTGCCTTTCCTTCTAGGAGTGTCTGAAATTCTTTTTTTCTCTGCATTGTTGTCTACTTTCATTCTTTCCAGCTGTGACGTACACTGTTTTGGTTCTGCTTATCTGGCCATTCGGTTTTAATTGCTGATATTTATAGAAAAGGTGAATAAGGCATAGATGATGCCAGCATGCTGCATACAGATCTCTGTGGGGATGCTGTTTCTCCAGAAAGGCTGGGCATTCTGGGGGATATCCAGAAGAGTCTAATGGGTTTGCAAATAGGCACATTTCATTGGCATGCCACTTACTTAGCTTATGGGGAGTAGATATTTTTTTCCAAACACATAGGTTAAGGTTTTACTTCACATCCATTAAATTGGCAAAGATGATTAAAGACAAAAATAGTCGGTGTTGGAATGCCTTTGAGAAACTAGGTATGCTGATACACTGTTGGTGGAGCTGTGAATCATTCTGACTATTCTGGTAAGCCATTTAGCATTATGCAAGAGAAGTTGCTAAACAATTTGTAAATTTTAACCCAGCAGTTCAAAAGAAGTCAATGACCAAAAGTCATCCTTTATGTGCCAGAATATTTAAGGCTATTTTTTGTAGCAGCAAAAAATTAGAAATAAAATGAGCACCTATTGATTGGCAGAACAGCTGGAAAATTATGATATATGAGTGTAATGGAATATTATTAGTTGTGAATATGAGGAATTCAGAGAAACATGGGAAATTTTTCAGAATCTGATTCCTGCTAAAGAAAGCAGAAACAGGACAACAATATACAGCATTAAAATTCAGATTGAATGCAGTCTTGGTTCCAGAAGATCGATGATGGGGAAAAAAAGACAGCTTTAGAAGGTCTTTATGGTAACATATTTCAGAAACCATTTCATCTGGCACCAGAGAAGAGAGCTGAGAAGCAGCAGGAATTCTAGAAACAAATGTTTGAAGTTGAAGGCCAGAAAACCCAGAAATTCAAGGAAACCAGAAAGTAAAAGGAGGAGGGGAGGGATTTCTAGGGGAGAAAGGAAGAAGGAAGAACTGACCAACTTGTAATGAGAATTGATGAACAAAGAGAATCCCATTTGCCAATATCAGTTCGAAGAATGTTGACTTGGGCTTGAACTAATTTTATCACATCACCACCATCTAATTTTTTTCCCTACCACTTGAGGTGGGAAGGGATGTCTAATCCCATTTTTCATGTACTCCATTTTATTCAGAATCCTCACTGCTCCCTTTATTTGTTTGTTTAACTCCCTTTCCTCACAAATTACCATAGTTACTATTATGCTTGTATGTTGTATCCTCACAGGAGAATATAAGTTCTTTGAGGACAAGATTTATTTAAAATTTTTTCCTTTTGACCTGGTATACAGCTAGCACACAATACCTTACCATTTAGTAGATTTCTAAATAATGGTTGCATTAAGTAGGGTTGAGATTTAAAAAATGGAAACATAGAGGCAGAATTAAAAATACTTTCTTTGGGGGCAGCTGGGTAGCTCAGTGGATTGAGAGCCAGACCTAGAGAAGGGTGGTCCTAGGTTCAAATCTGGCCTCAGGCACTTCCCAACTGTGTGACCCTGGGCAAGTCACTTGACCCCCATTGCCTAGCCCTTACCACTTTTCTGCTTTGGAACCAATACACAGTATTGATTCCAAAATGGAAGGTAAGGGTTTAAAAAAAAATAAAAATAAAAATACTTTCATTATCATAGACCAGGTAACCTTCATTAATAGGACTAAAACTCATGCATGAATTCTTATTTCCAAATAAAAGTTTAATACAAGGGGGTAAAAGGATTTGGAATCAGACAGGCTGGGTTCAAATCCAGACATGATCACTTAATATATTATATAACCTTGAACAAGTTATTCATCTTCTCTAGACCTCAATTTCTTCATCTGTGAAAAGTGACTGGT
>NC_058131.1:501482680-501567392 GCF_016433145.1 Gracilinanus agilis | reverse complement strand
TTTTTTTTTTTAAAACAACTCTTACCTTTTGTCTTGGAATTTATATAAGTCTTGGTTCTAAGGCAAAAGAGCAGTAAGGAGAAAGCAGTTGGGATTAAGTGACTTGCCTAGCTAGAAAATGTCTGAGGTTACATTTGAAACCAAGTCCTTCTGACTCCAGGCCTGGCTTACTATCTATCTGTAACCTAGCTGCCCCTATTTTAACTTTATTTCACTCATTTTATGTGGGAAGAAAAAGGTCAAAATAATAATCATGGCAAGTAGATTTTTATTTAATTTATTTTGTTTATTTAAATTATTTATATTGTATTTTATTTCTTATTATTTCTTATTTATATTATATAAAATTATTTTCTTAATTATATTGTTTATTATTTAAATTCTTAATTAAATTAATAATTTTGACTTAATTCTTCTCTTTTCCTTCTCTCCTAATTCAAAATAATTTGTTGATTATAAATTTAATAACCATTAACAAAAATGGATAACCAGCGAGATAAATAGTGAGTGAAATCTAAGAGATAAACAACTAGAAAAACTTAGAGACTCTGATGTAAACAATAACCACCTATTATTCCAGAGGACTTCCACCCATACTCCTTAACCTATGTCCTGAACTAAAGGCAATGGACTCAGAGTAAAAATCAAGACACATTTAAAAATTTTGATATAACTGATTTCAGGAATTTGTTTTGCTTGATTATACATGTTTTTAATAGGGGTGAAGAACAGGAGAATTTTCTTTCATTGAAAAAAATTTTTTAATTTTATAAAAACTTTTTTAAAAATCTATATAAATTCCCAGAGTTTAACAAAGTAGAAGCAAATTAGTTACAAACAATAACAGGCAAAGAAAAAAATGTTTCTTTCCCCTACCTGTGTGCCTTTCCTTCTAGGAGTGTCTGAAATTCTTTTTTTCTCTGCATTGTTGTCTACTTTCATTCTTTCCAGCTGTGACGTACACTGTTTTGGTTCTGCTTATCTGGCCATTCGGTTTTAATTGCTGATATTTATAGAAAAGGTGAATAAGGCATAGATGATGCCAGCATGCTGCATACAGATCTCTGTGGGGATGCTGTTTCTCCAGAAAGGCTGGGCATTCTGGGGGATATCCAGAAGAGTCTAATGGGTTTGCAAATAGGCACATTTCATTGGCATGCCACTTACTTAGCTTATGGGGAGTAGATATTTTTTTCCAAACACATAGGTTAAGGTTTTACTTCACATCCATTAAATTGGCAAAGATGATTAAAGACAAAAATAGTCGGTGTTGGAATGCCTTTGAGAAACTAGGTATGCTGATACACTGTTGGTGGAACTGTGAATCATTCTGACTATTCTGGTAAGCCATTTAGCATTATGCAAGAGAAGTTGCTAAACAATTTGTAAATTTTAACCCAGCAGTCCAAAAGAAGTCAATGACCAAAAGTCATCCTTTATGTGCCAGAATATTTAAGGCTATTTTTTGTAGCAGCAAAAAATTAGAAATAAAATGAGCACCTATTGATTGGCAGAACAGCTGGAAAATTATGATATATGAGTGTAATGGAATATTATTAGTTGTGAATATGAGGAATTCAGAGAAACATGGGAAATTTTTCAGAATCTGATTCCTGCTAAAGAAAGCAGAAACAGGACAACAATATACAGCATTAAAATTCAGATTGAATGCAGTCTTGGTTCCAGAAGATCGATGATGGGGAAAAAAAGACAGCTTTAGAAGGTCTTTATGGTAACATATTTCAGAAACCATTTCATCTGGCACCAGAGAAGAGAGCTGAGAAGCAGCAGGAATTCTAGAAACAAATGTTTGAAGTTGAAGGCCAGAAAACCCAGAAATTCAAGGAAACCAGAAAGTAAAAGGAGGAGGGGAGGGATTTCTAGGGGAGAAAGGAAGAAGGAAGAACTGACCAACTTGTAATGAGAATTGATGAACAAAGAGAATCCCATTTGCCAATATCAGTTCGAAGAATGTTGACTTGGGCTTGAACTAATTTTATCACATCACCACCATCTAATTTTTTTCCCTACCACTTGAGGTGGGAAGGGATGTCTAATCCCATTTTTCATGTACTCCATTTTATTCAGAATCCTCACTGCTCCCTTTATTTGTTTGTTTAACTCCCTTTCCTCCCAAATTACCATAGTTACTATTATGCTTGTATGTTGTATCCTCACAGGAGAATATAAGTTCTTTGAGGACAAGATTTATTTAAAATTTTTTCCTTTTGACCTGGTATACAGCTAGCACACAATACCTTACCATTTAGTAGATTTCTAAATAATGGTTGCATTAAGTAGGGTTGAGATTTAAAAAATGGAAACATAGAGGCAGAATTAAAAATACTTTCATTGGGGGCAGCTGGGTAGCTCAGTGGATTGAGAGCCAGACCTAGAGAAGGGTGGTCCTAGGTTCAAATCTGGCCTCAGGCACTTCCCAACTGTGTGACCCTGGGCAAGTCACTTGACCCCCATTGCCTAGCCCTTACCACTTTTCTGCTTTGGAACCAATACACAGTATTGATTCCAAAATGGAAGGTAAGGGTTTAAAAAAAAATAAAAATAAAAATACTTTCATTATCATAGACCATGTAACCTTCATTAATAGGACTAAAACTCATGCATGAATTCTTATTTCCAAATAAAAGTTTAATACAAGGGGGTAAAAGGATTTGGAATCAGACAGGCTGGGTTCAAATCCAGACATGATCACTTAATATATTATATAACCTTGAACAAGTTATTCATCTTCTCTAGACCTCAATTTCTTCATCTGTGAAAAGTGACTGGTATAAATCAGGGTTTTTAAACTTTTTTTTTTTTTTTAATATCATGGACCCCCCTTTGGCAGTCTGGCAAAGCCTATTGATCTTTTCTTAGAACAATATTTTTAAATGTATAAAATATATAGATTGCAAAGGAAAACTAAGTTCTCAAAATATTTAAAAAACAAAGCAAATTCACTGACCCCAGTTTAAGAACTATATAACTTCTAAGGTCATTCCCAAATCCAGATCTATGAGAGTATGACTCATAACTAGTTAGGCCAATGCTTGTTTAAGCTGTGACCTAAAGGACTTCAAAAATACAGGCAGGACTTCTGGTGGCTCTCCCTTATCACCCTCCAGATCTTTCTGTGTCCTTTCCGTTCTGCTTCTTGAAGGGCCTGGTCAGTAATAGTGGGTGGGTGAAAAGGAATAGAAAATCATGTTAGATGTGATGAAATTTTAATGGGAAAGGTGAATAGTCTTGAATGTTAAAGGTCAATTATACCCATGATTGGGAAGCTCAGTTGATTGAATCAAAATTTCCACTTTATTCAGTTCTTTGACCACAGACTATATCCCAGTTCCCAGCCACTAATTTGTAAAACTTTTGCTCTTGGTTGTAAAAGGACTGATTGATCAATTGCATGCAGGTAGTTCCAGTGGAAATCCTTCAGACTTGCTAAACTTTAGGAGTATTCTCTAATTGAGAGGTCATTGTTGGTCAGTTGTGGCAGTCGTGTCTGACTCTTCGAGACCCAATTTGGAGTTCTTTGGCAAAGATCCTGGAGTGGTTTCCCCATTTCCTTCTTCAGTTTATTTTTACAGATGATGCCAGTTTTGAACTCAGGTCTTCTGGATTCCAAGACTGGTATTCTATCCACTGTGCCACCTAACGGCCCTACCAATTTAGAGAAATAGAGTGCTGGACTTGGAGTCCAGAGACCTGAGTTTGAATCTTGCTTTCATCCCTTTTTGAATTGTGTAACTCTGAGCATAATCAGTTAGCCTCTGTAAGAACTTTGGTTTCCCCATTTGTAAAATTAGGATAGTTAGACTTTTACTTGATTGTTATCAAGGGGACAGTAAATTATAAATTAAAGTGTTGTAGAAATATGAGTTATCATTAGTGATGATGAGTTATTACTGTATCATCTTGTTTCAGAATGTTATCATTGTATGCAGAATATTTATGAGGCTCATAGGATTTTAGCTCTAGTATTGGAATAGACCGCAGAGGTCATCTAGTCCACTACTCTTCTCATTTTACAAAAGAGGAAACCGAGGCTATATTAATAGAATCCCTAGCTCCAGGAGGGAGACAATATGAATCATATAACTTTGGAAAACTTATGTGGAAATTTGCTATAAAAACTAAAAATCCAAATGAAATTTTAAAAAATAGACTCGCTAGCTCTTCTATTTCATACTGAATGATAAACCTCAAGAAAATCCTAATGGAGCAATTACATATTATATAAATTCCCTATAGATCTCCCTGTTCTCCTTTGAAATGATGCGTTATTAGAGGAGATGTCCAATGATGTGTTGCTCCATTAACATTGAGGTAACTTTTTGTTGGAAGTGATACTGGCAGTGGCAAGGTAGCCTTCCTTTGAGAGAAAAGGTAGGTTTAAAAAGAAAATCTCTTAAAAAGCTAATTGCCAATGCATTTAGCATATCCCACATGACTCTTACATAGGAATGAATGTGTTTTTAGTAGGACAACTTCCAGCACATAGTTTACTGAACCATCATGAAGTGTTTATCATTTACTTTAAGAAAATGTGTTCCTTTAAAAAGAAACGAAGCCAAAACTATTTAGATGTTTAATAAAGTTTCAATTCTAAACTTATACAAAAGCAACAAAAACAATGAATAAAACCATGTTAAACTATAAACTGGAAAATAGCTTAAGAAAAAAGTATGAGTACCCTATATTAACAATATCATCATCAATAATAGAAGCAAGTGCATTTATAGAGCTTTTTGAAGTTTATAAAGTACTTTATACAAATTGTAGCGTCTCATTAACAATATTTGAAAACAATGATAAAACAAATAATGATGAAAAGCAAATAAATGTTATTTACTTCTGAGTTCCTTTCTCTTTTAAAGAAAATGTGATCCAAAGTTTTGTACTTTTAAACCAAGTCCTAGTCCTTTGAAAAATAAAAACAAAACACACACACATATACACACATATTTAATTTTTTTCTTTTAGATCTGTGATTTCATTAATGCAGGTATAAGAGACTTCTTTCACTGTGCAAATTGACAAGAATGATCAGGGGGCATTTAGCACTTAAATGACTTGGGCGAAAGGAATGAGAATGAATATAGCAACCACAGTGTAGATATTATGTACTTGATACTATGCTAAATGCTTTTTATAAATATCTTCTTTGATCCTCATCTACATTGGCTTCACTACACCTATAGGGTTGGATTCTTTGAGGCAAATGCTTTTATCCCCATTTTACAGTTGAAGAAACAGGCAAAGAGAAGTTAAATGGCTTATCCAGGGTGATACAACCAGGAAGTATCTGAGACTTAATTTGAACTCGAATCTTCCTGACTATAGGCACTCTCTCCACCTGTTGTACTAGCTGGCGGTCACTTTAACTTGCTTGCCAATTTTCCCACACTGAGAAAGAATTATCTTTCAGAGATCCTCAGAAAATTATGGAAAATATAAATATTTTTTATAGAGGAAATTTTTCTTTGTTTTTTACAAAGCCACAATGGAAGGGAACGAAGAAACTATTACCTCTAGGGGAATATGAACTAGTAATGTCCAATGAGGGGCTTGGGAGGTAAATGCTTAAAAACGAGACCTGTAAATTTACTCTATTGTTCTCTTTACAGCTTAGGTATTTTAACTGGATTTGGGGGAACTATATTATTTTAATATGTTAGTTACATAGGAAGTATAGACTATAAAATGTCTGTTTAACTTGGATAGGATCTAAGCTATGTAGGAGAGTGCCAAGCTCTACAGGGTGCTAAAGAAATGTTATTGATTAAGAATAAAATTTAGAAGGTAAAGGATTAAAGTACTCACAGCAATTGCTGATATATTTTTTGTGGTTTAGAAAATGACTTTTCATGCTTATGTCTTTGGAACTTTATAATATATTTTTTAGGTAATGCAAGTATTATTTTCTTTATTTTACATATGAGAAATCTGAGGCACAGAATGGTGAGGTTAATTAACATTGTTAATAAGAACTGGTAAGTGACAGGATTTGAACAGAGGTCTTTTGATTTTTGAGTGCCAGCCTTTTTTTACTTCTCACTATGATGTCTCTTCAAAGTATTATGTCTCCCTTGTATCTTGGAATGCTAAAGTTGCACAGTTCTCCCATAGGAATCACTGGAATTGCAAGGATTTTGTGATTCCCTGGGAGTGGGGAAATCCTGGTGTAGTGGGGTAGAAAGTCCCTCCTTTTTTGTGGGAATTCCCTTTATCAGATAGGTCCTAGGGCATATAGAACTTGAAGGACTTGGCCCCAAACTTGTCAAAGGTGGTGGTTTTGAAACAAGGTCTTCCAGTTTCCCAGCCTAGCATTCCATCTAATAAACTGTGCTGTCTCTTAGTGTGAATTTTTCAATGAACATTCACTAAGCATTTGTCACGTACCAGGCTCAGCGCTCCATACTGTAGGGATTACAAAAGAGTAGAAATAATGATCTCTATGTTCTCCTTATTTATATAAAAATACTACTTATAAAAATAACACTCTAAACCAAAACATTAGTCATTAAAGGAATAATTGTTTTAATGAAATAAATTTTAAAAGCAATAAAAGGAGGCATATTTGGATATCTTTTCCATTATTTCTCTTATTTGTTGATTATTACTCTTAAGAAATGAATTGAATGAGAGTGCCCCTTCTTCTCTTCTGCTTTTTCAAAAGAAAACTGGAAAGAAAACTGGAAATAAATCAAGTCCATAAAAAAAAGGAAGGAAGGAAGGAAGGAAGGAAGGAAGAAAGGAAGGAAGGAAGGAAGGAAGAAATTGGGGAGGGGCAGCTGGGTAGCTCAGTGGATTGAGATGGGAGGTCCTGGGTGTAAATATGGACTCAGACACTTCCTAGCTGTGTGACCCTGGGCAAGTCATTTAACCCTGATTATTGAGCCCTGACTGCTCTTCAATACTTAGTATCCTTTCTAAGATCAGAAGGTTGAGTGTTTAAAAGAGAGAGAGAGAGAGAGAGAGATATGAACTTTGGTTTTTATATAGATCTAAATAGATGAACTTTAAATTTCTCAGCTAGAATGAAAGCTTCTTGAGGGCAGGAACTATTCCATTTTTGTCTAGAGGACACATGGTAGGAACTTTATGAATCTTGTTGATGGATCATTAGATTAGAACACCCATTGTTATAATTTGTCCTCACCTTTCAGCTAAGGTAAAAAATAGCTTGCATGGGCCATCTATAAAAGCCAGAAATTTTCTCAGTGCATGTGTATGGATCAGACTAGCTTAGCTTCTGGGCTGTGCTCCCCTCAACAGCCAGTTGAATTAGCTTTTTCTAGTAAGAGTTCTTTCTATGATTGAGCCTCGATAATCAAAGGTTTATTTTCCTGTGCAACCTAGCTGCTCAGAAACTTTTTTTCTTTCTACATGAGACAAGAGAAGAAAAGAAAAAAATGATGATTGTTGTTATTACACAGGGTTTTAAGCTTTCATAGCTTAAGCTTTAAATAGCTTTTAACTGCACTAAAACTTTTGGGACAGTGTGAACTTTATGTGTACATATAAAATATACCTAGATGTATAAATCTGTGTGTGTCTGGTTTGCTTTTACTTGCTTATCTTTTACCAGTTTCCCTTTTAACTCTTTTTATTGAAGCAGGATAAAATAACTTTGGATTTAACTCTTTTTTGTTTTTTCCTCCTTTCCATGTAATATTTAACTTCTTTAGCTGGAGCTGGGGGAAATGAAATCTACCTACAATACTTAAATTTTTTTTCTTTTTTCTTTTTTTTTTTTTTTTAGTAATTTAAGGTGATACTTTAGGGCCTGAGGGTCTGGACCATTTTGTATGTGTGCTGGATCTTTTTTTGGGTTGAGTAAAATTCAGACTTCTTCTAAGAATAATGGTTTTTAAATTTCACTTTTTTTCAATGAACAAAAATCTATTTTCTCCCCACTGAAAAAAAAGAAAAGGAAACAAAATCTTTGTTTAAAAAATAGGCATAAATAAGGAATAATAAACTGCTTGATTTCCATTTGTGCTGGAAAGACCTCCAGGGACTGATGTGGGGTGAAATGAGCAGAACCAGGAGAACATTGTACACAGAAAATGAAGCATTGTGGGACGATCATATGTAATTGACTTTGCTACTGATAGCAATATAATGATCCAGGACAGTCTTGAGGGACATATGAGAAAGAACGCTATCCACATCCAGAGAAAGAACTGTGGGAGTAGAAATGCAGAAGGAAAACATTTGATTTTTCACTTGTGTATATGGGTATTGGATAGCAGGTTTTGGTTTCTAAAAGATTATTACAAAAATGAATAAGATAAAAATAGGTATTGAGTGATAAAACATGTATAACTCAGTGGAGTTGCTTGTCAGCTCTAGGAGTGGGGGAGGGAAAGAACATGAATCATGTTACCATGGAAGAATACTTAAGTTAAAAAAATTTTTAAATAGGCAAAACAAATTTCTTTCCCCATCCAGATTCCTAAACCCATTGCCTCTCCATTAAGAATCGAGTAACATATTTCATTGTTGATCCTTGCAAATTGTGGCTAGTCATTGCATTGATCAGAACTCTCAAGTTTTTCAAAGTTGTTTGTCTTTACAATATTATTGTAGAATTGTTCTCTTGGTTCTCATCTCCGTCTGTATCAATTTATACAGTTCTTCTCAGGTTTTTCTGAAATCATCACCTTCATTATTTCTTGGAGCACAATATTCAGAATGTTTTTAAATAATTGAAGAAAGTGCTAAAATGTAGTTGCTGATGAATTAAAATAAAGATGTAATTTTTTTTCATGACCAAGTTTGTGTACTCCCTGAAATTTCATTACATATATCTTCCATGAACCCTCTATTTAAAAAGCAAAACAAAATCCATAACAAAGGAATTTATTTGAATATTTTCTAAAAACACCTTCATTTTCTACATTGAACCAAGTTTCAACAAGATTTCTGAACAGAATGTTATAGGTTTCACTGTATCTATGATAATCGTTCCTATTATAAATACTGACTATAGCAGTATTAACCCAAATGATTAACTTTCCTTTTTCAGTGAGGAGAGATGGTCAAATTGTATTTGGTATAACTTTTCCAGCAACTCTCATCATCAATAGTTTCTAAATCTAATCTTGTAGGACTATTGTCCTGCTAGTTGGTGGTAACCATGTGGCAAAGTGTATTGAATACAAGACCTGGAGTCAGAAAGACCAGAGCTCAAATTTGGCCTCAGTAACTTACTGGCTGTTTGAGGTTGGGTAAGACACTTAACCTCTCTTTTCTCAGTTTCTTCATTTATAAAATGGGGAGATAATACCTCCTAGAGATGTTGTGAGAACCAATGGAGATGCTATCTGTAAAGTGTTTTGCACATACATAGTAAATGTTTTGTAAAATTAATTATTGTTATCACTTAGGAAAGTACATTATAAATGTTAAAATAGTGCATCATCACAAGTATCGCTGAGCACTCACCATTTACTCAGCATTTTATCAAGTGTCCTAGGAAGAAGAAATCTCTTGAAAAGAAATTTTTTAATAAGAAAAGACTTATACTTGTATCATTTGGAGAACAAAACAAGATCACTTGAATTTATACTAAACTGGATGACATAAGCAATAATTACAGAAGGAAGGAAGGAAAGCATTTTAAAAGCACCTGCTATGTGCCAGGTACTATGCTAAGTTCTTTAAAAAAACAAACATACAAAAAAAACAACACCTTACCTTCTGTCAATTCTAAGAAAGAAGAAGACAAGAACTAGGCAGTTGGAGCAAAGTGACTTGCCCAGGGCCATACAGCTAGAAAGTGTCTGAGACCAGATTTGAACCTCTGTCCTCCCCACTCCAGGCCTTGCACTCTACCCATTGTGCCACTGAGGTGCCCCATGCTAAGTTCTTCACAATTATCTCATTTAGGAGGCAGCTAGGTGGCTCAGTGAATGGAGATCCTAAAGGTCCTAGGTTCTAGTCTAGCCTGAGACACTTCCAACTGTATGATCCTGGGCAAGTCACTTAATCCCCATTGCCTAGCCCTTACTGCTCTTCTGTCTTAGAAACAATAAGATAGATTGTAAGGATTGTTTAAAAAAGTAGTAGGAGATGTGGTTGTCCCTTAGTAAAGGGAGACTCACAAGAGAGAGGATGAATCAGGACTAAAATCTTTGTTGGGAATTTCGTGTAAAGTTTTGCTTGATTTACATCCTCTGTAAGAAGGAAGGAGGGGGCAGTGTAAGGAGAGAAGCCTGGGAGCATCCTGGATGCATGCCAAAGAACTGATCGTGAGGTAGTGCCAGGGCTGCCCAAGGAACTCCTCTATGCCAGTCCGTGGGCGCCTTTCTTTAGCCCCATCCTCTGTTTTTGAATATATGAGGATATTTGATTTTGCAGGAATCCTGGAGGTGAGTTGGTCAGTGGAACCAGGGAGCTGTCCCTGCTAGGACATTGTACAGTAGTTAGTTCTTCCTGTTCAGATTAAATCTTAAACCAATGCTAACCCTTCCCCATAAGTCATTTATTCCATCCTCATTTATTTACTAAGTGCCTACTGTGTTCCAGACTCTGTTCTGGTCCCTGGAAATCCAAAAAAACAACTAAATAGTCCATGTTCTCAAGCACTTTACAGAGGGAGTTTGATATAATAGCTAGCATTTAGAAAGGAAAAGATGGAATATTACGTATGGAGAATGGCAAGTAGTCCCATTGCATGTGAAGGTGGAAAGAATGAAAGGAAGTGATTTTGGCAAGGTAGAAAAAAATCTGTAATAAAGTTCTTGAAGCAGAGCCCTAGAAAATCTCTCAAATTGTCCTTTCTTTCAGGGATGGGCCTTTTTCAAGCCTGAAGCTTGAATGAATGAGAGGTAGCTACATGGTGCAGTAGAGAGAATGCTAGATCTTGATTGAGGAGGATCTGAGTTCTTCCCTTAGTTCATATCCTTTGACCAGCTGCTGTTATTGTATATTTGTAAAAAAAAGTTCCTTATATGTCTTGCATCAGACTTTAAACAAAGACATTTGCTGCAAATATTTTTCTCCAAATGTTGCCCTTCTAATCTAAATGTAAGAATTTTGCTTATGAGTAAAATTATGTAAAAGCTTTTCAATTTTATATAATCAAAGTTGTCAGTTTTTTCCTCTCTTGTCTGTGTTATCTTTTGCAGTCTATCTTGATTAATCAAGAGCTCTTTTCTCATTCATTGTACTATAAGGCATCTCCATTTCTATTCCTCTGGTTCATTTATGAAATGGCCTTTTATTTCTAGGTCTTGTACACATATTATATGGTGTGAGTAGTTGTTAGTCTAGACCTAATTTTTGATAGCCTGCTTTCCAATTTTCCCTGAAGTTTTTGTCAAATAGTAAGCTATTACTGCAGTAGTTGGAGTCTTTGTGTTCATTGAATACCATGCTACTATGTGTGATTGCTTCTGGAACTTCAGTACCTAATTTGTTCTGCTGATCAACTATTATATATTTTTTAACCAGTAGCAAAATAATTTGGATGATTACTGCTTTGTAGTATAGTTTGAGATCTGGTACATTTAGGCGCTTTTCCTTCCCACTTTTTTTTCTTTATTTTCCCTGAGATTTTTGACCTTTTGTTTCTTCAGATGAATTTTATTTTTTTTTCTAGTTCTAGAAAGTAATACTTAGGATGTTTGGGATGGCACTGAATATATAGATTAATTTAGGTACTATTGACATTTTATAATATTGACATGACACAACCATGAACAGTTGGTCTCTTTCCAATTATTTGTTTTTATTCCTAGAAGTAAAGAGTGTTTTTTATTTATGTTTAAATAATTCTTGTTTGCGTCTTGGTAGATGGGCTCCCAAATAGTTTTTATATTTTCTAATTATTTTGTAGGTAATTTCTTTTTCTTTCTCTCCCTGCTAGGTTTTGTTGGTGATATATAAAAAGGGTCAGGAGTTTTTTGGTTATTTTTTATATCCTGCTACTTCACTGACATAGATCCAAATTGTAAACAATGGATACTCTAGTTAGAGAGGAAACTTAGGTCTGAGAATAGTGCTATGAGAAGTTGGGAGGAGTAAGAGAGCCTTGCCAGTAAGAATTTAGGAGGGAGGAATCAGGGAAGGTTTTTTTGGGAGAATGTGGAAACTGAGTTGGGTTTTGAGAAAAGGAGGTATTTCAGTAGTCGAATTTTGAGAGGGAGTCTAATACAGGAGTCAGTCCTCAACTGACCCAGAAGGCTCTCCCATCTTAGTTCCATCAAAACTGTCTTCAAGATACAATGCCTTCTATTGAAGCCCCTTCCTGATCCTCCCCAGTAGCTAGTTACCCTTTCCTCTGCCATTGACTTTGTCCTAGTTTTATCTATAATTAATGTATATGTTGTCACCTCAAGTAGAATATAAGTTCCTTGAGGGATCTGTCAAGTCTATTGATCTTTGATCTGATGCAGATTGTAACCAGACCTTGCCTGCTCATTCCCACCTTCCATCCCCACCATCTCTCTATGGGCAGCTCATGTCCAGGTGCTTCCCCAACTTTGTGGTCAGGAGCTAACCCAATGTGCTGAAGCTCTGAGATGGCTAGGTGGCTCAGTGACTAGAGCAGTTCTGGTCAGAACTGTATTCCAATCTGGCCTCAGGGTGACCCTGGGCACGTTGCTTAACCTTTGCCTTAGTTTCTTTATCAGTAAAATGGGGATAAACTAAAAAAAAAATCAAACAAACTATTTTCCAGAATTGCTGTGAAGAAAAAAATGAGAATATTTGTGAAGAGCTTTGCAAACTTGGAAATGCAATATAAATGCTAACTATTATTATTACTTTCTTGTGACATTGTATAAGTATCTTTGGTTTTCTGGTTAATGACCTTCTTCTAACAAATCAGACGAGATGATATTTAGTTTATATGTTGCTTTCACTCACCCTGTATCTATCCATAGGCCCCTCTATAATAATCCTCTTTTCAGTCCTTTGGAGGCAGTGGTATTGCATGTTTTGCTGCTGTAAAATGTCAGTATTAAAAAAGATAGGCCTTTGCTTTCCTAGGAAGCTTGGGGTCATTAGAGGAGCTTTGCAATTTCCTGAAGGCAATTCAGGCCGCTTTTCTTCTTTTCCACCAACTCATCATTCTGTACCGTCTATCTCAGATCTACAAAAGGACATCAAAATATTAAATGATGTGGTCCATTTGCCTTATGGAATTTAAAACTTCATCCTTGTGGGAGGAGGAATGTATGACAAATATACAAATATTTATAATATAAAATCAAACAGTAGTGTATAAATATATATGAGGTTTGAGGAAAAGAAAAGATCATGTTCATCTGGTGAGAAGTATTGGTGGGGAGAGCAAAGGAAAGCCTTCCTAGAGAATATAGCATAGGTTTCTTTGGCTTTAAAGCGGGGCAGGTCCTTACAGATCATCAAATCCAACTCTGTCCTGTTATCTATGAGGAAACTGAGACCCGGGGCAATTCAATAACTTGCCCAAATGTAGACTCTAAACCACCACCCTAGTGCAATTATCAATAATATGGAAATAGGTCTTGATTGATGACACATGAAGAAACCAGTGGAAATGTGTGTTGGCTATGGGGGTAGGGGGAGTGGAGGGGAGAATAAGAACATGAATCATGTAACCATGGGAAAAGTTTTCTAAAAAATAAATAAAGAATTAAAAAACAAAACAAAACAACAAATAAATAAATAAATGACTTGCCCAAGGTCATAGTAACAAGAAGCAAAGCCAAGATTTAAACTCAGCCCCTCCAGCTCCACATCTAGTTGAGGTTTTCCTCCCACTGGACCATGGTCCTTTTCCCCTTGATAACTCATCATGGATCTATTACACAGAAGTTATCTGAACTTTTCTTCAATCTGTTTGTATTTCCTCTCTTTTTCTCCACTGTTCCAGAAAAGAGATCCATATATATATACATACTCACCCTTCTTAGTATTGCAGCAGTACCTCTTTTTATGTGACCAATGCATTCTTTTGTGTAAGTTGAAAGTCATGTGTAATAGAGAACATTATTTAATAAATATTTCTTTTATTTCTTTTTAAACATTTTACCATAGTTACATAATTCATGTTGTCTCCCTTCCCCCTTGCAGAACTGGCAAGCAATTCCACTGAGTTATACATATATTATTACTTGATTTCCATGTTATTCATTTTTATAATAGAGGAATCTTTTTTATATGTAAATAGATAAGATTTATATATTTTTAAAATTCTTTCCCTCTCCCCCATACCCCTCCCCTCCCTATAGTCGACACACAATTCCACTGGGTTTTACATGTATCATTGATCAGGACCTATTTCCATATTGTTGATAGTTCCACTAGGGTGATTGTTTAGCATCTACATCCCCAATCATATCCCCATCAGCCTATGTGTTCAAGCAGTTGTTTTTCTTCTGTGTTTCTGCTCCCACAGTTCTTTCTCTGAATGTGGCTAGTTTTCTTTCTCATAAGTCCCTCAGCCTTGCTCTGGATTCTTGCATTGCTCCTAGTAGAGAAGTCCGTTATGTTCGATTTTTACCACAGTGTATCAGTCTCTGTGTACATTATTCTTCTGGTTCTGCTCCTTTCACTCTGCATCAATTCCTGGAGGTCGTTCCAGTTCACATGGAATTCCTCCAGTTCATTTAATAGAGGAATCTTAATAAATATTTCTTATGAGATCATATTGAGCCATTTAAAAAAATTTTAGGCTTATCAAAGAGACCAACATCACTGCTTTTATACTTTGGGTCCATTTTAATAACTAAATAGAGGGCAACTAGGTAGCTCAGTGGATAGAGCAGTGGGCCTGGTGATAGGAGATCCTGGGTTCAAATTTGACCTCAGTCACTTCTTAGCTGTGTGACCCTGAGCAAGTCCCTTAACTCCAATTACCTAACCCTAGCCATTCTTCACCTTTTCAATTAATAGTATTGATTCTAAGACAGAATGTCAAAATTAAAAAAAAAAACACAACTAACTAACATTAATGAAACAAAGGAAGCATTGCTCTGATGTGACCATGATCAACTGTTATAAGTGAAAATTCTTCATGAAGCCTGATGCAGGAGTTAATGTTTGGTGCAAAACTATATGACTCACACTAACAAACACTTTTCAAAGTGAGAATGAGCATGATTGGGCAAACTGCTGTGAGATTTTGGGCCAGTTGGGAAAATGCCATGGATTTAGTGCATAATTAAAATGTTTATTTTATAAATTTTTTTGCTTTTATTTTATTTTTTGATTGCCAGTCACGTATGCTTGAATTTATGTGTGCTGAATTCTCATAAAACAGGGGCCTACTGTGTTATGTTTTTTATCATTACCATTACTTTTGCCAGGGTACCAAGTTAGAACTGAAAATGTTCTCGTTTATTGACTTTTTATATTAAGGTGTGGTAGCCTTTGGATTTGTCTACAGAATCCTAGAATGTTGCAGTTAGAAGGGACCTTAACCCGTAGAATGTTATAAGATAGAACATCAAATGTTAGATCTAATGGGACCTCAGAACATAGAAAGTTAGACCTGGTAAGGGCATTAGAACATCAAATATAAACCATCAGAACCAGAAAGGGTGTTAAAACATGAGATATGGTACAGCTGAACTGGAAGGGACCCCATAATTAATTTGGTTCTATTTCACCAGCATTTTATAGAAGGGGAAATTGAGGCCCAAAGAGGGAAAATGAGTTCCAAAGAGGGAAAACAGTTTGGTCGAAGGACATTTTAGTTGGGTCTTGAAAGAGATGGGCAGACTTTTTAAAGAGGCAGAGGTGGAGGGGAGAAGCAGCATGATGGAATATCTTCGTGACTACCTACAGCATTTTGTTCCAACTAAAAGATGAATTCTGGGGAGCTCCAGCACACCAGGTCCCTGTAGTGAGGACTGGGATACGTTTTAGAGGTGAAATGAATATATGGCAAGCCTGGAATTTTTCTCTACCATCACACAGGCCCTTAAAAACACTGTGCCATTTGACTCAGACTGGAGCATCCCCCTGGTGTGCTACTAAGATAATTGCTTCACTGCCACTTATGTGTGTGTATGTTTGCACTTTAAATGTTTATGGATTTAACTAATGGCTATGGATTCCCACATTTGCATAAGGAGTTAATCTAGTGAATAGGAAAGCCACTCTTAGCCTTTTCTGAAGATAGGCTGCTAAGGTACAAACTAGACACATTTCATAATAGCGTGAGCAACAGGTCACTTTTCCTTATCATGGATATTCGGAGGAGCACTGGATTGAGAATGTGGCCAGGGACTAATTGCGTGCCAAAAGCATCTAGGAAGGGCCCTACTGTATATAAGCCTGGAAAGATAAAAAGTATATTTTCCTGTACTTCCTTCCTTGGAGGAACTTACAACCAATTGGGGAGATATACCTTGTATATTAATATTGTCAGCAACAACAACTTCGGTTTATACTGGAAGTCCCAAAAGTCTTGGGGAAATTTTAAACTTTAATGGCTAAAATATGGCACTGAGACTTTTGTGATATCCCATAAGCTTTAATCACTTAAAACTGCCCTGAGACTCTTTGGGATACCTAGAAGGAGTTTACAGGAGGCATTATCTATTTACCTTACCGGCTGCCTTATGAGGTAGAAGATAATAGAAGGGAGCCATGTTGCTTAAGCAGATAGAGTGCTAGACTTGGGTTCAGGAAACCCTGGGTTTAAATAATGCTTGCTCTGTGACCACAGACAAATTGTTTTAATTTCTGTGAACCTCAGTTTCTTCTTCTGTAAAGTGATATTGCTGATATCTGTATTATTTTTCTCACAAAGTTTTTGATGACAAGGAAGGCTCAAATGAAATAATGTTATGTACAACATTTTGCACACCTTAAATCACTATATAAATATTTCCTTCCTCTTCCTCTAAAGAAAAGAGATAGGTCTAGACAGAATAAATATCATCAGAAAAATCTGAGATCTAATAACTTACCTCTCTGGACCTCACATTCCTCCTCGGTAATATGAGCAAGTCCGACTGTCAGATGATCTCTGGATGCCTCTTCTGGTTCAAACTCTGACATTCTAGATCTCTAACTGTATAAGCCTCTAGATTTTGAATCTTCACTCTTTTCTCTGTTTTGCCTCCTATGGTTCTGATGCCATCAATTTCCCCCGCGGCAAATCTGACGTCACTTTGGGTCCTCCTTGGGAAAAATCAGGAGCCGGGAGTGGAGCTGGGCCAGCAGGAAGCTCTGTGGTTTCCCACCAATGAACTGTGAGGTGAACTCACTCGTTAGACAGGTTATTGGGGCAGGACATGTGACAGTCTTTTCAAAGCAGTATTTCGCCAACACCCCTTAGCTACGAGAAGTACAGGAATCTAGTCGGGCGGAGGGCTCCTGAGAAGTTGAGACTTGCATGGGAGGTAGTTTCAAACTTTTCCCTTTCTTTGGGCCTTAAAAAAAAAAATGTTACTTGCCAACTGGCCAAAGGGGCCCTGAAAATACTACACAGACGACGGAAAAGAAAAAAAGTGACTTCCTACTAGATTCAGGAACTTGGAAGGAAAAAAATAACCTAAGTACATGAAGGCAAACCAGATTGCTGTCGGTAGGTGGCAAAGTACTTTACTATAAATATTGCAAGAGGCTTCTTTCCTGATTTTTTTTTAATCACTTTGCATTTCAGATGACTGAAATGACTGGAGAAGTCTCCACTTCACTACAAACTTGAAAACAAAGTGTGTGCGTGCGTGTGCATGTGCGTGTGCGTGTGCGTGTGTGTGCGTGTGTGTGTGTGTGTGTGTGTGTGTGTGGTGGGAAGGAGGGGGGTCTTTACACAGAGAAAAAGTTTGGCTCTGCATCAGATTTAAAGTGAAAGTCTCAATCTTGGCTTGCCTTCCTTGTTCAGTGTTATTTCATGCATGTTATATAAGGTTTTGGAGACCATTCAGCCATTCAGTTTGCATGGTATAGTACAGAGGGGGCTAGATTTGGCATCAGAAGACCTACCTTTAGATCTCAGTTCTGCAACTCGAGATCAGTGTATTCTGGGATCCTAGTTGTTTTTGTTTGTTTGTTTGTTTGTTTTTTTAATCAGAGAAAAATGAAGGGGATTGGATTAAATTGGTGGTATCAAACTCAAAAGAAACAGAGGCACTAAACCCTACCTAAGGATCCCTCCACTCACCACACTGACTTAATTTTATAATGTAATATTTTAATTTATTTATATATTTCCAAAATATGTTTTAATCCAGTTTGGGCCCTCACGTGGAAGTGTCGTCGACTCCATATGGGTTAATCCTTGTTAGATATCTGTGAACTAGATGACCTGTTGTAAATTTGAGATGATGCTATCATACTTGCAGTGGTCTCAAGAAGTGGCCTCAATAGCCAAATTTATTTTCATTTTCTTGTTTTTGCTTTTGTCTGTGATCCCTTTGCTATTTGTGATTTTTTTTTGTGATTGTGATTTTGTTTTTGAGACTGGCCTTTGCAATATAGCAATATGGTACAATGTGTAAAAAGCTGCAGATGTAAATCATTGAGCTTCCACTTAATATGTCTGCCATCTCACACGAGTCACTTATGTCCTCCAGGCCATGGCTCTGTCACTTGTAAAATGAGAAAGATGGGTTAGATGATTTCTCCTGCCCTTTCTAGCTTCAAATCTATGGTTTTTTATAGATTTGAACCTGAAAGATTCCTCAGAGGTCATCTTGTCTAACCCCTGAATTTTATAGATGAGGAATGGAGGCCCAGATAAGTTAACAGACTTGCTGAGGTCACACAGCTAAGTGTCTTTGTTGCATGTAACATGTTAAAAAAAAACAACCCCAAAGCCAAAAAAAAAAAAAAAAACGAAAAAAAAACCCAGCAACGGCTTCAGCACTGAATAGACTGAGCATGTTAAAAACCACATGTGACCTGACCATGTGTTGGTGGGGAGATTTCTTTTACGTGTGTTCTAACTTTCTCCTGCCTGGAAATAGATAGCAAGATTTAACAATTATCCTAGGATTTTACAAACATGGACTGCTTATGCAAATAGTTACTCTGCTTTTAGTAACAACATCAGTAGCAAACATTATGGTTTATAGAAACAGAAGAGTTTAAAGTCTCTATTTAATATCAAACAGGAAACTGAAAGTTATCTCCAGCCATGTGGCGGACTATTTTTTCCCCCCTCTCAACAAACCTGCCATACTGTTTATCAGTGTCCCCCAAGTCTAAGTGAAGCATTCCTCCTTAGATTGGGTTTGCAGATTGTACATTTTCCTGGCAGTCTCAACTGCAACATGACCCTTTGGAGGCAGGTTGGAAAGGGGTGTTTTGCAGCAAACAGTCAATGCTGGAGCTGAAGGGAAATTTGGAACTCAATCTAAAGCTTCATAAATGGCTGAGAATGATCTGCTCTGTTTCACTCCCCCCCCCACCCCGCCCCTTTTCCCCTTTGTGTCCCTGGTGCCAGTCACCCACCACATGCACATGAATATTCTTTCTAGAGACCTAGGATTCATTTTAAGGTCATCCTTCAATTTGCAAAGAATATAATTTACCGCTATATATAGAGCTTCATGATTGCTTCTAATAACTAATGGGGGAGGGCAGGGGGGAGACTCAACTGAGAAATAAATGCCTAACAGCTGTGTCTGTTTAAACTTGATTAAAGGCAGTTTAAAAAAAAGTAAACAAGTACAGAGTAGACAATGGGAATAGAGAAAGACAAGTATCTCTTATTGTGAAAAGTTTTACAGACAGAACTTGCTCTACTTAGGAGGCCTGAGATGTCTGTGTTTAAAGTTTACTTTGTTGCTTGTCTTGAGTGGGATCAGTGTTGTAGTGAATAATTTATAGCCAGCATGAATGAGCTCATTAGTCACCTTTTCAGACTTTAACTGAGTTTCGTGGTTGTCATTACACCAGCCTTCTGTTCAGCCACTGAGCAAAATGACAGTTTGGCAGTTGGCTGCCTTGTCCCAGGGCAGCCTGCCTCCTTTCAGATCTGCCCGGCCTTTTGTGGGCTATTGAAACCTTCCTCTTGTGACCCTGGGCTGGTCCAATAAGGCTCAGGCTTCAGATGCTTTTGCAGCTTCAAGTTCGGATGACATGTTTTTGACAGAAATCTTTCAGAAATGCTCTCACTGCTAGGCAAGATGAAGTGGGATGGGATGAGTGCTAGCCTGTTCTCCCCTACACTCATTCTCATTCTCTCCCCTTCTTCCTCTTTTCTCTCTCTCTCTCCTCCTTCTTCCTCTTCTCTCTGATTCTGCTTCTCTCTTCCTTCCTCTTCTCCCCCTTCTCTCTGCCTCTTTCTCTCCTCCCTCTTCTCTGTCTCCTCCTTCCTCTTCTCCCTCTTCTCTCCTCTCTCTCCTCCTTCTTCCTCTTCTCCTTCTTCTCTCCTCTTTCTCCTCCTTCTTCTTCTCTCTGTCTCTCTCATCCTTCTTCCTCTCCTTCCTCTTCTCCCTCTTCTGTCTGTCTCCTTCTCTCTCTCTCCCTCCTTCCTCTTCCTCTTCTCTCTGTCCTCTTTCTTCACTCTCCTTCCTCTTCTCTGTCTCTCTTCTTCCTCTTCCTCTTCTCTCTCTCCCTTTTCTCCCTCTCCCTCTTCTCCCTCTCCTCTTTTGCCTTCCTCTTCCTCTTGTCCCTCTTTCTCTTTCTTCTACCCTCTTCTCTTTCTCTTCTTCTCTTTCAGACTCTCCCTCCTCATATGTGTACATGTATATATATGTATATGTATATATGTATGTATATGTATGTATGTGTATATTTCCTTGTGTTTGATATCATGAGTTGAAGTCACTTGAAAACACAGAAACTAGGGGGCAGGAGGGTAGCTCAGTGGATTGAGAGCCAGGCCTAGAGATGGGAGATCCTAGGTTCAAATCTGGCCTCAGACACTTCCTAGCTGTGTGACCCTGGGCAAGTCACTTGACCCCCATTGCCCACCCTTACCACTCTTCTGCTTTGGAGCCAATACACAGTATTGATTCCAAGATGGAAGGAGAGGGTTTAAATGTTTTAAAAAAAAAAAGAAAGAAAGAAAGAAAAAGAACAGAAACTAGGTGGCAATCCTGATAGGGTGCCCAAGTCTTTGTGGCAGGTAAGCACATCACAGCCCTGGGTATGTTTAGGTGAAATTATGTTAAAAGTCTGAAATTTGATAAGACTCAGATTATCCCTTTGCAGCAAATTAATCAGTTTAGAGCAGTAATGGGCAAACTTTTTAAAGATGGGGCCAAAGGAAAGGAAATGCTCATCTGTCAGTGTGTTTCTAAGGCAACTCTTTCGAAGTTTCATTGTATTGTATCCTACTCATTGTATTCGTCAGATTAGGAATACTGTCCCACAGCCAGATAAAACATTTCAGACTTCCCCCCCCTTCCCCCCCCCCAATCTGGCCTGTGGGCTGTAGTTTGCCCATCACTGGTTTAGATCAGCACAGTTGAAAACAGGATCTAAAAGTAGGGAGTAGACCAAAGTCCTGCTTGGCACAAGGATTTGGAAATCATTTTTAACTCCCCATTTTAATCTCTGAACCCTCCTTTCCTAGATTAGCAAGAAAAAAACAGATCATCACATTAAATTCCTGCAACATTTTGAATTCAGAGACCAGTGTAAGAGAATGAATGACAAGTCCAGAATGCAGGGCTGATGTGTTGGAGGAAGATAGCAATTGTGTGGAGGGAACTGGATCATGGAAGCCCTTAGATGATGGTATAACACTACCTTAAACTGCCCTCAGTAAATCCAATGTGGAATGCCCACCATTGGCTGAGAACCAGACCCTCCTGGGAGGGGATCTACAGTGTTGACACTAATGGTGGATGGAGTGGTTCTCCCAGGATTGACCCAGCCTGGCCCCAGACCTCTTGTCCTGGCAGGGGACCTACAGTATTGACACTAATGGTGGATGGAGTGGTTCTCCCACTGTTGGTCCAGCCTGGCCCCAGACTTCTTGTCCTGGGGCTGAGAGGGGACCTCTTAGTATCACGGATTCTCCAGGGTGCAAAGGCACCTGTCATCGACAAGGGCAGCACCCCTTTTTGAATTCCATATTGTCAGACAGCTGGTCTAACAATGTCTATAGCAAGTAAGAAAAGATAATTCAATGCTCCACTATGAATAAAACTGCCAAATGAAAAAGGAAGCCTTTTTTTGGGGTTTGTTTTGTTTTAGCTCTAATTCTTTGAAAATAAGCACATCCGTCATTCTTTGGGTACAGAAATAAGGTGCTATTGAACTATACTCACAGGAAGAAGTCTTAATGACATTTATCCTGTATATTGCTTTTTTTGTACACAGTTGTTTACATGTTGTCTCCTCTGTTAGACCTTGAGTTCCTTAAGAGAGACTGTATGTGTGCATATTTTTTGTTTTTTTTTAATAACCCTTACCTTCTGTCTTAGAATCAATACCAAATATTGGTTCCCAGGCAAAAGAGTGGTAAGGACTAGGCATTTGGGATTAAGTGACTTTCTCAGGGTCACACAGCTAGGAAATGGCTGAATCTAAATTCAAACCCAAGTCTTGTCTCCAGGCCTGGCTCACTATCCACTGAACCACCTCACTGCCCCCAAAGACTTGCTTTTTTTTTTTTTCTTCTTTTTAAAATCTTTCTTTGTGTCCCCAGAGTTTTAGCACAGTGCCTGGCACAAGTACTTCACAAATGTCTACTAACTTCATGACGGACTGAATTTGCAGTTTTATTAGCTACCTCCTCTAGAATCATATTAGTTAACACTTCTGTACTGCTTAAAGCTCACCCAGCTCCACTCCAAGAGGTAGATAATGAAAGTATTATTAGCCTCATTTGACAGATGAGGAAACTTTGGCACCGAGGGGGAAATTGGCCACCGCTGCTCCTTTTGTAACACGGTAACACAGCTAGAACGTGTGGGAGGCAGAGCTGTAACCCAGAAGCTTCCACCTTCCTCAGTAACTTGAATCTTACCCAGTATTCAAGTGACCAGTCATTTGCAACCACATTGACTCTTGTGGGAACACACGCTTCGCACCTGTGCTGCAGTACTCTTAAAAAGGAGGGGAAAAAAATCTTGGGGGGGGTTTCCCCTGAAATATTTCTGACTTGGGAGAATTTCAGTCTCAGAAAAAGGTCCTGGTGAACTTTCACCAATCTGGAAGACTCTTGGCAGTGAGTTCGCCTTTAATTTTTCCACATTGGGTCCTATCAGTTCTGTGGTAATTCAACACTGGTTGCTGATGGAATGATTCTTAGGTGGATATTTGCTGCGCAGTTCAGCTGAGCGGGGAATAATCCAAACCAAATGAACTCAATTTGTCATTGTTTTCCAGAAAGTTCATCAAAGTTAGAGCTTTTACTTTGCTCCAGAGGGAAGGTTTTGCTTATAAGGATTGACTAGTTTCTCTCACTCCCTTACAAAGAAAATAAAGCTAGAGAAGTTTGTTTTTTGGCATTGTTAACACTTTGGCAGGCTCACTTTCAGAGACCCATGAGACTCAGGACTTGGTGTACTCACTGAAAAAGGCAATAAAACCTCTTGAAGACTTGGGGAAGGGAAAAAAGTTGTTGTGATCTCTTTCCTATGGCAAGGCTATAAATTTACATAGATAAAAAGTTTAGAGAAGGAAGATTTTCTAAGAGGGTTATGATTCTTGTTGGGTCAAGTAGTCAGTCAACAAATATTTCTCTTTCACCCACTTTATGCCTAGAAATTTTTATTTCTAAGCAAAGAGTGAAACAAGAGAAGTATAAGACGGAGTCCCTGCCCTTGAGGAAATAAAAGATCAGTAGGTGCTTGGAATCTAATTATTCCCTTTTATTTTTTGGTTTCCTTTTAAAAAAATATTGATTATTTTGTTTTTACATTAATGCCTTGCCTTTCATGTGCTAGCGAAACATTTCTCTTATGGCCCTCGGCTAGTACTGTGTGTCTCCAGGATTAAGATGCTTTTGCTACTCCAAGTTCAGACAACATGTTTTTGAGGAAGTCTTTCAAAATGCTGTCTGCTAGGCAAGATGTAGTGGGATAAAATGAGTTCTCACCTGCTTTCCCCTACAGTATAGCTTTCCTTTGGATTTTGTTTGATATTGTGGCCCTCCATATGTATCCCTCCTCTTTTCCCCTTTTGTTTTGATTACAGTGAAGATAACCTACTGTGCTGATCATAAGATAAACTTAAAACACTCAATTGGAAGAAGAAATACTCTGATATTTGTTTCTTTTCAAGTAATTTTCTTTTGGATTCCAAATTTAGATCTGTCCTGGCCCTTTCTCCATTCCCTCCCTAAATGGCTTGACATGGAGGAGCAAGCCCTGAATGTGCATCTCTAGAACCCCAAGTTTGAATCCTGGCTCAGTGACTGTGGGTCATCGGGCAAGGCACTTAACAAACTCTCTATTTCCTCACCTGTAAATCAGTTGTTTTTCAATTGTGTCTGACTCTTTGTGACCCTATTTGGGGTTTTTCTTGGCAAAGATAATGGTATGGCTTGCTATCTCTATTCTCCAACTTATTTTACAGATGAAACTGAGTCAGCAGAGAGGATGAAGTAACTTGTCCAGGATCACACAGCTAGTTAAATGTCTGAGGCCATATTTAAACTCATTCCAGGTTCAGGATTCTATCCCCTGTGCCACCTACCTGCCCCTCATTGGGCTAGGTGAGTACTAAGCATTCTTAAGTGGCAGAACTCTGATTCTGTGATGCCACCATCTTTTTATTGGTGATCTCCCCAGCTTTTATAGGTTCAGTTGTCATTGCTGTGTGTAAGAATTAAATTTTAATGGTTGACTAAAATATATGAAAATTATAAATAATATGGTAGTTGCCAATTCAAAGTATTATTGCTCAAAGTTGAAGTGACCTTTAATAGCTTTTATTTACAAAAGAGGTGGAAAGAGTGAAAGCAAAGAAATACAACAGGGTGGAGAAGACATTAGCCTATCTAAACTAAATATTGCTCTGGTGCTCAATTCAGCCAGGACTTGTTGACCTTCAACTGGAATTAAACTCTCTCCTGAAGACAGGAAGGGAAAGCCAGCTATCCACTCACCCAAGTTCCCTCCAAGAGGCAGGTCAAGACAATGACTTGAGCTGAAGGTGATTCCTGAGGCTGACTTTTTTCCTTGAGTGACCTTCTTCTTGAAGCCGACTTCCCTCTTGAAGTCCAACTCCTTGAAGCTGACCTGCTTCTTGGAGTCAACTTTTTTAGCCCTAGAAATTCAAGGCCTCTTATAGTGGCTTCTTGACCCTTCCCCTCTTCACAACAGCCAATCACAGCTTCCAAATTGCCCAACACTGCCCAGGGGATAGTGTTTGTGGGTACTATTTCTCATGTTCTGGAGGGGTGAATACTCATCAAAAGGGTTCACAGATTCCTACCATTGAGTTTCTGAGGGTATGAATTCTCTAAGCTGAGCTCCTCCACCTAGTTCTAGCTTTTGTTGATTCAATCAAAAGGTAGACAAAGGAGAGTTAATCCTGTCTTCATAATCTAGTGAGGTACTAAGTAGAGATACTTAAGTTATTGTTAACCAGGTGTTAGCTCCAACTAGGCAAAGAGAATGAAGGATTCCCTTTCATAAGTGTAAACCCAAAGAGAACAAAGAATTCTCTTTTATATGTGTAGATAACTCTCAGATCTTCCTATCAAACTCATCTCTTCAGAGTTCCAGTTCTACATTTCCAATTGCCTGCTGGACGCATTCATTGGAATATTCCATGGACATCTTAGACTCTCTATGTCCCAAAAAGAGCCCCTTCCTTTTCTCATAAATCCTCCCCTCATCCTAAACTGATCCATATTTCTCAAAAGCACCATCATTCCTTTAAGTCACCCAGTTCCTAAATATTGACTTTTCACTCTCAATTCCCCATATGTCCATTTTCTTAAGTTTTACCAGTTTTCCCCTCTCAGCATCTCTTAGGGTCTCCGTCTTTTCATGCCTAATGCCCTAGTTCATCCCCTCATCTCCTGGACTTCTGAATTATGTAAGGGGGAAAAAGGGATTTTATGAGTTCAATATATTAAAAGATGGTCACCAGAGAATTGAACTATTATCAATCCTCAATTAAGAATAATCTCAAGTCAAAATTGACTTTTGTGGAAGTTTATTTTCAATTAGGAAGGTTGAAGGTAGGGAAATCGAGAGAGAGAAACTCTGGCCTGGACCAGGTAAGAATTTAGAGGCCCCAGCAGAAGGGCACAGAGGTTGATTAAACAAGACTTCTAGCCACAAGGCCTTTTACAATTAGAGAGGCAAGAGAGGCCTCGTTGAGGGTAGAGCCTCCAGAACCACCAAGGGAAGAGACAGAGAGTCAGCCTAACTTACCCACGTGGCAATTCAAAGGGAAGCAGTCAGGGGTCCCACCAGAGTCTCAGCATTCCAACACTCCTCCATGAACCAGAAAAGGTTCTTGAACCAGAAAAGGTCCTTTGCCAGATGCTCTCTTCCACTGAAGACCCCAGCTGACTGAGGACCTTCTCCTTTTAAAGGGGTCACTTATGCTTCACTTCTTGTTCCTCCCTCCTAATTTGCAGGTCCAGTCACAATAGACAATTCTCATAGATCGCCTAGGGGATGGGTCAGTTGATTCTGATATGTCCCTCACTCTAGCACACTTGGCTTACAGACCTCCCAGAATTAGAGGTGTTCTCACCTTTGGTGATTAAATCTAAAGATGGGCAGTGGTCGACTTAATCTAATTATCACAGTTAGCCTCCTAATTGGTCTCCCCAGTTCCAGTGATCCCCTCCATAAAACATTTTCTGCATAGCTACTAGATTGATATTCTTAAAATAAAGTTCTGACCATGTTACTTCACTGCCTAAGAAACCTCAGCAATTCCCAATTGCCTCTAAGATAACATACAAGCTTCCATGTTTGATATGTAAAGCCCTTTATAATTTAATCATAGCCTTCCTATTTTTACAGTTTTTTTCAGGTTTTAATCCCTTGCTTGTTCCTCCTTGCTCCTTAAGATCCAGTTTATATTGTCACTTCACTTCCCTAAGACTCAGTTTTCTCTTTTGGGAAATGAGAATAATATCTACTAATATTGGAAAATTAGGTGGATTAGTGGATAGAGTGCTGGGCTTGGAGTCAGGAAGACCTGAGTTAAATTTGGGCTCAGTAATTTACTAGCCATGTGACCCTGAGCAAGTTACTTAACCTCTGTTTGCCTCAGTTTCCTCAACTGTAAAATTGGGATAATAATAGCACCTATTTCCCAGGATTGTGATGAGTATCAAATGAGTTAATATTTGTAAAGCAATTAACACAGTACCTAGCACATAGTTCATACTATCTAAATATTATTATTAAATATTACCTCACAAGGCTGTTGTAAGGAAAGCTTTTGCAAGCCATAAACATTTATAGAAATAGAAGGAACTGTGAAAAAGAGCTGTAGAAATGTCAGCTGTTATCCTAATGGGTAATTTCTGTTTTTTGATTGTAGGTCTAATATAACCAGGAGGGCAGGCAGAATAGAGGAGAGTTCTATATGCATAGATCCATAGCTTGACAGAATAGTTTAGTTATGTTTTGGAGTGAGGAAAGCCAGATATGAATACACTGCTCTGGGAATAGAAAGCTCAATTAAAAAAATCAAAATAATTTAATTCAAATAGAATTCGCCTTATATTTGAACCCATATGGGAATTTGTGGAAAGTTTTATAAGTCAGAGATATTGCAAGCCTTCTCACATCAGTACAATAGAATCCCTAATGGGAAATACAGTGTTTATTATACTAAAGAGCTCTCCAGTTTACTCAAAACACCAACACTTTGAGAGAGGTATAATTTTGTCCCCACTGATTGGTAAGATTTTTAAGCCTTTTGTAAAAAGCTCTGCAAGTATACTTATTTTCCCATAAGCTATCTGCACTGATTCTGTGGAATTTTCACAGATTGTTTCACAAGTATAGCATATGAGAATATGAGAAATGTTCAAAATGAAAGGGCAAGCTTCCCTCAGGACTATTGGAAATTGAAGTAGAGGGCTGCCATTTTTAAGAAGGAACAGAACGCATTCATTCATTTAGTTCAACAAGTATTTATTTTTAAGCTTTGTCTTTTTCTTCAACCTTTATTCTTTTTTTCTTAATAATATTCTTTTCCCCCAATTACATGTAAAAACAATTTTTAAAATTCGGTTTGAAAAAACTGAGTTCCAAATTCTCTCCCTCTTTCTCTTTTTCTCACCCTTCCCTGAGAGAGTAAGCAATCTGACATACATTTTACATAGGCAATCATGTCAAATATTTTTCCATATTAGTCAAACAAAACTGAAACAAAAAAAATGAAGACAAAGCAAAATATAGTACATTTCAATCTGTTTTCAGACTCAGTTCTTTCTTTGGAGACATTTTTTTTATCATGAGACCTTTGGAAATGTCTTGTATCATTGTATTGCTGAGAATAGCTAAATCAGTTCATCGTATGGAATTGCTGTTATTGCAAACGTTCTAGTGGTTCTACTCATTTCACTCTTTATCAGTTCATGCAGGTATTTCCAGTCAACAAGTATTTAAAAAACCTGTACCTTCTGTCTTAGAATTGATACTAACTTTGATTTCAAGGCAGAAGAGCATAAGGACTAGGCAGTTGGGATTAAGTGACAGCAATTGCCCAAGGTGTGTGACCCTGGGCAAGTCACTTAATTCTCTTTGCCTCAGTTTCCTTATATGTAAAATGAATTGGAAAAGGAAATAGAAAGCCGCTCTACTATCTTTGCTAAGAAAACCCTTAATGGGACTACAAAGAGTGTGTGTGTATATATGTATGTGTGTGTGTATATATATACACACATATAGTCCATATATGTGGATAATCCAATAGGGAAAGGAGAGAGGAGGGAAATTATAGATATAGATATAGATAAATATAGATATATATGAGATAATCTAATGTGCAGAGGAGGGAAATTATATAGATATAGAGATAGATATAGATAGATATGAGATAATACAATAGGGAGAGGAGGAAGGAAATTATAGATATAGATAAATATAGATATATAGAGATAATCTAATAGGGAGAAGAGAGAGGAGGGAAATTATCAGAAAGAAAGGCTTTTTGCAGACTGTGGGAGTTAAACTGAGTCTTGAAAGAAACTAGGGATATCAGCAGGGAGACATGAGGAGGGAGAGCTTTGTCAACATGTTATTTAGGCAATGAAAAGTTATGGAATTGGGAGATGGAGTGTTGTATTTGAGGGACAGCAAGTTGGCCAGTGGCCCTTGTACCACTGGGTATGGTGGAAAGGAGTCAAGACATTGTTCTTCCTAATTGATGTTTATGGTTTAAAAAAAAAAAAGTTTTTAAATTCTGTATTTCCATTTTTCCTCCAGGAGAGATTCTTAACACATATAGTCTTGATTATTTCACCTTATCTAAGGAAGGAAAAGGCCCTATCTCTTTCTCACATTCTACTAGTCATGACCCTATTTTCTCCTTCCACATAGGGAATATATCTAACTAGACATTTCCCAAGCACCTCCCATTGCCTATACTCATGCTGTGCTGATTATGTTCCAGAAAGAAAAGTCTGGGGGGACTAAGAAAAGGTATTAAAAGTTACTCTAGAATATCTAGAATGGTTATTATCTAATCTGGAATTAAAGTTTGCAAATTATGTAGCCTTTACATTAAGTTTCATTTATTCCTCCTAAACTACACAGAATTAAAAAAAAGAAAACACCTCCCTCAGTTTCCAAACCCCATTAGGTATCATTAATCATCAATCTGATCTTTCTGCAGTGTCTTCTAAATTGGTTCCTTCCTTTCCACTCCCAATGCTGCCTTCTAGTTCAAGCACTTATCTCCAAATAGGGCTTTCTGCCTTTAGCATCTTCATATCTTCCAGATTTTTCCATGACCATTGACAGATTAATCTTTCTAATGAAAAAACCCTGAGCAGGTCACCTATCTGCTCAAAAACACTCAATATCTCCCTATTGCTTAGTGAAGAGACTTTTCCTAGTTTTTCCAGTAGTTAGTGTTCTCCAATTCATTTCCAAGCTTCTCTGTATTTAATTGGGTACATACTATTTTCCCTTACAGAATGGAAGTTCTTTGAGAGGAAGTATTGACTCAATTTTGTCTTTCTATCCTCCATCATCTAATACAATATCTCATATATAATAGCATCAATAAGTGCTTGTTCAATGAATGGTTAATTCCTTAGATTATATCTAGCTTGAAATCTATGTTCTTGTGAACGCAGCATTAATGGATTCATCTTTGTTTCCCATGCTGAACCTACTCAGTATCTTGTAAAAAGATGGGATAGGATAGTAAGGAAAAGGAATAAGCATTTATTAAGTACCTATTGTATACTAGACATTGTGCTAAGTGTTTTGCAAATTTATATTATTTGATCTGAGAGGTAAGTTCCATTATTATACCTTTTTACAGTTGAGGAAGGGGCAGTTAAGTGGTGCAGTGGATAGAGTTCCAGGCCTAGAGTCAGGTAGACCTGAGTTCAGATATGGCCTCAGATATTTACTAGCTGTGTGACTTTGGGCAAGTCACTTTTTACCTTGTTTGCATCAGTTTCCTCATCTGGAAATGAGTTGGAGAAGGAGATGGTAAACCATTCTGGTAGCTCTGCCAAGGAAACTCCAAATGGGTTCACAAAGGACATGACTGAAAGTGACTGAACAATAAAAACAGTTGAGGAAACTGAGTCACATAGAAGTTAAGTGACTTGCCCTAGCTCACACACAGCTAGTATCTAAGGCTGCATTTGAACTCAAGACTATCAGACTTAAGGCCCAGTATTCTGTCCCCTGTGTTGCATAGCTGCCTTGGCACTGGCCCTGTGGTTTTGTTGATAATAGTGATCTAGATGAGGAAATTCCCTTTGCTAAATTAGCAAGTCAGCACCTTCTCTGCCACTTACAGTCTTAGAGAATTACCTAGCAGGCATTCAATAAATGACAAATGAGCAAATAAAAGGAAGAGTAAAATGGGAAATGGAGGAGGGAAAGATCACAGGGCAGAATTATGGGCTGGAAAATGGGAGGTGTCACAGAATTAGAGGCATCTTCCATGCCTAGAATGTACTTTTTCCTCATTTCTCTTCATGAGCATCTATTCAAGGGTTACCTCATCTGTGAAGAGTTTCCTTTCATTTTAATTAATATTTAATCATTTTAACAACTTAGCAATCCCCTTCCCTCATCCTTAGTCCTTTTCTCCCTCCTTAAATTATTTTTCCTATGTATATACATATGCTACCTTAGCAGAAAGTTCCTTGTGGGCAGAGATTCTCTGTATTTTCTTCTTTAGGGCTCTATTGCCCAGCACAGTGCCTTATATTTACTCAGTAGGTTTCAGTTTATCAACAAGCACTTATTAAGTGCCTACTCTGTTCAGGGCCCCTTGCTAGGTATTGGAGATACAAATGAAAAAGTGACAAGATTTTTTTATCTAGAAGCTTGAAATATAGTCAAGGGAGATAACACGTGCCTATATAAATATATCCAAGGAGCTCCAATGAAGAACGGTACTGGTAAGAGGCCAATCAGAAAAGGTTTCCTCCTTATAGAAGGGAATGCTTGAGCTGACTCTTGAAGGAATCTAGGGAAAGCAAGCAGAAGAGGTCAGGAGGGACTGCATTCTAGATAGGGCGGATTAGAAGGGCTAAGGTTCTGTGCTTAAAGAGAAGTGAGAAGGTCCGCTGGGCTGGGCCATAGTGTGTGTGAAGGAGAATAATGCGTAATAAAGCTGGGAAGGTATGTTGGAACAAGGTTTCGAAGTCTTTTAAATGCCAGACAGGAGTTTAAACTTGATTTTTAAGGTATCAGGGAGCCATTGGAGTTATTTTGAGTTAGAAGAGTGAACTAGACAGACATGTGCTTCAGGAAAATAACTTTAGGTATTTAATAATAAATATATTAATTGAGTCAGAGGAGATTTCATGGGCTCCTATTCTGTCTAATAAATAATTTTTCAAACCATCTTTTTTAATCATCACTGAGTCTAAGGCAGAAGATAAATGTTTTTTAAAAAATCATTACTGATTCTAAGATTCTTAGAATCATTACTGATTCTAAGGCAGAAGAACAGTAAGGACTAGGCAATAGAGGTTAAGTGACTTGTCTGGGGTCACACTGCTAGAAAGTGTCTTGAGTTTAGATTTGAACCCAGGACCTCCAGTCTCTGTGCCTGGCTCTCCATCCACTTAGCCAACTCACTGCCCTTCTAATAAACTCTTCACTCAAGAAATTATTTTTCAACTTTTTCCTTTCAAATAAGTATTTTCATTCCCTTCTAATCTTTCTCCCTCAATAAAAAAAGAACATTTGTAATAAGTATATATACATAGAGTCAAACAAAATAAATTCTTCACTGATCATGTCCAGATAGGTTTCTCATTCTATATAATGAGTCCATCATCAATGGGCAACATGCGCCATCTTTGGGCCTTGGGAGTAGTGGTTGGTCATGGATCAGAGTTCTTGTCTTTACAGTATGGTCATTGTATAAATTGTTCAACTGATTCTGCTCACTTTACTTAGCATCAGCACATAGAAGTCTTCCCAGGTATCTCTAAATTTGCCCCTTTCACCATTCTTACAAGAATGATTCTATTACATTCATAAGCCATAATTTGTTCAAGTATAACCCAAATAATGTTTATAGTTACAGTTTCCAGATCTTTGCCACTATAAAAAAGAGCTTCTAAAAATATTTTTGTGCACATGAGTCCTTTCCTTTTCTCTTTAATCTCATTGGAGCTTGGGCCTAATAATGGTATCAGGAGGTCAAAGGCCATAGTTTAGTGACTTTTGGGACATAATATCACATTTCTTTCCAGAATGCCTAGACTGATTCCCAACTCTACCATTAGTACATTAATGGGCTTGTTTTCAACCTTTCCAATGGAATGTCTCATTTTCTTTTTTGGTAATTCTTCCAACATAATGAGCATGTTAGAACCTCAGAATTGCTTTAAATATACATTTTTGTAATTATTAGTGATTTGAAACATTTTTTCTCTTCCTTTGTAAACTCATATCCATTGGCCATTTATCAGTTAGTGAGTGGCTCTTAGAATTTAAATCAGTCCCAAATATACCTTGGAAAGGAGACCTTTTTTTAAACCCTTACCTTCCATCTTGGAATCAATACTGTGTATGGAATTAACCAGGAAGGCAGCTGAAGGAAGTCTTTTTTCTTTATATCCTTCTAAGCATCTTGCACTGTAGCTTGTGCCCTTGTGGTTTGATCATTTTCAGTGGCTTCCAACTCTTAATAGCTCAATTTGGGATTTTCTTGCCAATGATACTGGAGTGGTTTGCCATTTCCTTCTCTAACTCATTTCATGGGTGAAGAAACTGAGGCAATCGGGTTTAAGTGACTTGCCCAGAGTCACATAGCTAATAAGTATCTGAGGCCAGATTTGAACTCAGGAAAATAAGTTTTGCTGACTCTAGACTTAGTACTTTATCTACTATGCTACTTAGCTGCCCATCTTGTACGAAGTAGGTGCTTAATTTATTTCCTAAATTCAAATGGCTTAAAAAGCTTCTTATTCCAATCTTTGAATTTCTCATTGCCCTTTTTTCTTTTCTATTTTTAATTTAATTTGCTTTTTTTTAGGGACTTTTCCTGGCCCTAAATTAGCATGTACTTTTATAGTTGGTGAAAGTACTCTGACTTCCTTAGACTCTAGAGCTAAATAGTAGAGGAGAGAACAGGGGGATTTTAAGGAATGGTAGGTGATAGGTGATATAAGATTCTTAAAGATTTACAAACATTTTGCATGTTATTTCATTTGTGAGGTATTACTGGCGAAACTGAGTCAAAGAGAAGTTGTGACTTGCCCATGTTCACACTTATTAGAGTCAGGATTTGAACTCAGATCTTATGTTTCCCTGTATGTCCTGTATTTTTTAATTATAACAACTACTATCTAATATATTTCAAAAATAGCTAGGATTTTCATTCTTTATGGGCACAATCAATCAGTAAACATATATTAAATTTCTACTATGTGCCAGACACTTTGCTAAGAGCTGGGAAAAACTCACAAAAACTCTGTGAGATAGGTATCATAGATGTTATTATCATTCCCATTTTATAGCTGAGGAACCTGAGGTTTAAAGAGACAAACTTCCTTTCCCACAGCCACATGGCTAGTAAGTGTCAAAGACATGGTTTCAAACCAAGGCCTTTCTTGACTCTATGTCCAATGCTTTTTCTATTATGTTGCTCGACTTATATTCCAAGGAATATAGAAGGAAGTGGGAAGAGAGTAATGTGCCATATCGCAGTGGAAACTTAAAGAGAACTTTTATTCACATCCTACTCTGATGCCTCTTTGTAGTATGGAGGAGATTCTTGGGTTCTCCAAGGCTACTTTCCAGTAGACTATATGTTCCCTGAGTGAAGGGGCTTGTCTTTTTTATTTTCAATCTTCAGACATGGCAGTTACTTAATATTTGTTGCATGGAATTAATTGAATGCCAGTGAAACATAAACTCTGGCAGGCCCTCCCAGGTTGCTGAGTTTTGAAGATTGGGCCAGTGACTACCCTGTTAACTTGGGAAAAACACAGAACTACTAAAGTAGTTAGAAAAGCCAAGTCTTTAATCAGGAAAGAGATAGTGGCCACCACACAGAGTCAAACGCCTAAAAATCACACAAAGCCAAGGGCTCTAGGACTCTGGAAACTATCTCTGAGTGGATCACCACACAATAGAATTTGGGGAATTTATATACCTTTTGGGGAAACTAAGGCCAGGGAAGTAAGATTGATTGAAGTTACCACGGCTACAAGGAAATGAGAAATCCCAGACTGGATGATCTGGGAGAGGCTGATGCTTTGTAAAGGATACAAAAGGGAAGGATCCAGCCTAGGGCTGGGCTTCCTGGAGGGAGGACTTTGATACAATGGGAGAAACTACTAAGACAAAAGGGTACTTAAACGTTGATTTAAGTCTACCTTAGGGTCTATTGTTCAGTCTGAAACTGGTGAGTCTGAGACTTCCCTCAGGGTGAATTCTTGTGGTGCTGGGACAAATTTGGGGTCTTCAGATTTCAAATTGACACCCTAACCACTACTGAGAGAGACTTATTATAAGAAGAATAACCACACACATCAATTCATAAAGACCTTCCTGGGGTGATGACTTGCCTCTGGTAGAGAGAATACCCACTTTGATGAAATCACTGATCTTTTGCATTATTTAACAGGATGTGAAATTCTGGTATGTGAGCCAGTCGATAGCTTGGGCACTAAGGGTATCGTGGAAAGGAAGGGCTGCAGATAAGACTCTTGCAGCACTTAAGGAACCCTTCTGAAAAGATTTGAAAGATCATGACAGGAAAAGGGGCTGTGTTTCTTTGCTGCCCTTATTGTTCTTCTGGTTGCTCAGGTCCTGAGAATACCAGAATTTTTATATTTCAGTTGAGATGAGTGTCAGTCTCTTCCCTTCCCTCCTCTACTCCCTTCCCCTACTAGTTTTTTTTTTCCCTCAGAAAAAAAACACACACACAAAAAAAACAACTGATCTTTTGGATGGACATTGTCTTCCTATCGGCATCTGTTCCCCTTTGATTTGCAATCAGGGTGAGGGTGTCATATTGAAGATACTCCACCATCTTGTGAGAATGATGAATGGTATTGGATTCTTTATTCCCTAGTGAGAAGGAGCTGGCCTTATATTAAGAAATTTCCAGGCTGGTTTCCTTCTTTTCAGGAATGAAAAAAATAATCTAAAAGCATGTAAGGTCATATCTTCTACTTCATCCAACTTGGCTAAATCTCGCTCCCAAACAGAACACATGTAAACAGGCTCAGCGTCTTCTTAGGATCCACGAAGTTTGGTAGCTTCAAAGATTGGTTTATTTAGTCCTTCAATTTACAGTAGAGGAAACTGAGACCTAGAATAATCAAGTGGACTTGCCCAAGGTCACGAGGGGTGGGACTATGGAATGCAAGGCTCGAGACCCCCGGGGCTTTTTCCACCTCTGCTTTCTTCTTTCTTTCGTCCTTGCCCTTCCCCTCAGCCTTTCCATCCGCAAGCCAGTCAACAAGCAGTTAAGAGTTTACTCTGTGCTACACTACATTGTTTCTGCTGTGTCTGATCCTGCAGAAACTTCTGCCGGTTCACTGGGGTGGGGAGGGAACCTTTACTCATAAAAGACACGGACGAACTTTGAATCAATTGCCTGTTAGTGCAATGGCTAGTTTTTTACTCCTTTGCTTTAAAAAAAAAATCACTAGGGTATCCTGTTGGCCGAAGCTATCATCCTATCAAAGATGGGGGTGGGGTGGGGTGGTTAGGGAAGCTAGTTGGGTTTTAGCAGTGGGTGGCAAATTCTCCGTAGACAGTCCAGACTCTCCTCTGGGGCTGGTGCTCATTTGTGTGGGTGGGACCATGAATTGGTAATTGAGTTTGTGCGAACCTCTCGGTTGGGGCTGAGAGATAAGATTTGTTTTAGCGGATGGCCTAGAAGTCTGCCCGAGTGTGGAAAATAAACAATTACCTGCTCCCCTTCCGAGTGGCTTTAAAAACCCGCGGTTTGCTTTAAAACGGACATTGTTTTTCTTTAATTCCGTCTCAGGCTGCCGTCTACCTTTCAACTGCGAGATAAGTAAGACGGAAAAGTGTAATTTTAGCTAAGACTTTTCTCCTGGGGAGAGGGGGGAGGCTGGCGGGGGGGGGGGGATTGGAAAGGCTTTGGGAGTTATGATAGGAATTTGTAGTTTGGGAGGAATGGAATATTTTTTTCTGCACCCAACACTCGACCGCATCGCAATTCCTTTTTTTATTTTTACTTTGTACCATGTATGGCAGGAGGTTTGGGTAAAACCCGACTGGGTGACACATGGAGCTTAGGTAGCCTCCAGAGAATGGAGATGGCACCCGAATTAAAAGGGGGCATTGCTCTGCCTCTGATTTGATTTGGGGCTTCTCGGCACCCCCTCAGCAGCTGTTCCAAAGAGAAACAAGGACACAAACTTCTGTAGGGTCTGGAGTAATTTCACTGTACAGGGAAGCCCCCTCAGTGGGTCAGGGAGCTTTTAGGACCGTTTGCGGGTCAGAATAGGTTTTTCTCATTCCTTTCCTTTCCGAGTCTCTTTCCCCCCACCCCCAGCAGCAGAAAGGGAAAGTGTACAGTGGCTCTTCAAGAGCCCAGGCACCCCCTTTCCAGGCCCCCATCCCCGCTAGCCCAAGGGGCATGGGGAGAAGTGTGGGAGAAGAAGAGCCGGAGCCGGCTGGGGCTGGGGAAATCTCCTCTGCGTGATCCCACAGTGGAACTGGGCTAGGATCTGGAGCTGAGGTGGCCGGGGAGTGAGAGGAACGGGGCCGGAGGGTGACAGCCTCTTTCTTCCGCAGGACAGCCTCCTGCCTCCCCCTCCCATTTCGCCGCCCCTACATCTCCAGACACAAGCAGAAAAACCCTGTGCTCCTCTTTCTTAGTCTCTCTGCAGCTCTAGTCGCGGCTGCCTGCCGGCAGCCCAGCCCACGTTTTCTCTCTCTCCGGCTCCCTCCCCCCCTTCTGCTTTCCCCTCCCCTCCCCTTCCCTTTCTTCCCCCCTCCTCTTTCCTGGTCATGTGTCGCCTTTTTTTGTTTGCAGTGGAAACAATTTATCGCTCTTCTGCTAGCCCCGGCCCCCAAACGCTGCCGATCTCGAGTGGGGAGGTCGGACGGGCCGGGGAGGGGGCGGGGGGAGAGGAAAGAAAAGAGGCCGACTGCAGCAGGTCCCATGTCTCTCCCTTACCCTTCTCTCCCCTTCCTCCTCCTCCTCTTCCCGCTTCTGTTCCCCACGACCACCTCCTCCCTCGCTACTGCCTGCTGCACATTGTTAGCCAGGAGAGGAAGCGATGTGCACCTCCATCAGATGAAAGTTTGTAACCTCACACCCAAGGGCAGCGGTGGAATCTAATCCCACCCTCCACCCCCCCATCCCCTTCCCCACCCCACCCTGTCCCTGTCCCCGGCTGGAGCCAGGTAAGTTTATTTCAAGCTTTTGCAGGCTTCCAAGTGTATTCCGGGTGGGTGGTGAATCGGGAGAGGATGGGGGGAAAGTGAGGTTGGGGCCCAGCGGGATGGGCCGGGAATTGGTGGAGACCTACTCGTCTGTTTTAATTTCTGAAGGTGTTCCTCACCCCTCTGCAGCTGGGCATCTGGGTGGGGTGGGGAAGCATGTTTGCTCTGAGGTACAGAATGCGGCGGGGTTGGCCCAAGTGGGCAGAGGAAGAGAACCCCGGCGGAGCTAAGTTGGTTGGTCTAGAGAGTTTCCTGACCCGACGTACAGGATGTTTTCCTATTGCTTCAATTTCCGAAAGAAAAAAAAAAAAAGAAAGAAAAAGAAAGCGACCCCTTCACAAACAGACAAGAGTTGGTTTTATGTGAGGAGAACCGAGGACTTAGTCATTAAGACTGAGACTGGGGGGGTGGTCCCCAAGAATGAGTGGACGAGACGGTTCCTAAGATAACAAGAGATGTGCCTAACAAAGATTTTTTTTTGAAGCTGTCCAGCTTTGGCATGGGGTAGAGGGGAGTAAGTCTCCTGAAACCTTACTCCACCACGCAGGCCCACATCTCCCTCTTCTCTATCATGTTTTCTTGGGTGCATGATAAGTTGGGGGCTGTATTTATTTTTATGACATGCAACCCGTAAGGCCAATAAACCGTTTATGACATCTGACCAGCAGTGAAGGTATGTGAGCTCCCAACTGCCCTGTGTGTGGGGAATAAGAGCAGTTTCCCCGTCTCCTAGCAACGCCGCTGATTGACTCCAAGCCCAGCCAATCTCTGCCTTCGCTGTTCCCCTTCAAATGTTTTTGACAAGTACAGTAGAAGGGAGCCCAGGGTGTGCGCGCGCAGAAGGGGGGGGGGCGTGCGGGGGGGGGGAGGAGGATGGAGTTGCCCCTGGCCCCGCAAACTCTTGACTCTTTTAGCTTAGCTATTGAAATATCTATTTCCCCCCCCCCCCAACCCCTAGTGAACATCTGTTGAGGCCTTAACATTAATGCGTCTGCCAGTTATGGTGGAGAATTTTTAGAAGTGGGCAAGAAACAAGCTTTTCTAAAGCAGTTTATCGCTTTAAAAAAACGCAAGGCATAAAAAACAAAGTGTGTGTCGGGGTATTGTAACTAATTCTAAAAAGAAAAGTTGTAAGGGGGTCAACACTGAATAACTATTGACATATCTGCTGGAACAGCCTAATTGGCAGCAGATTAAAAAATGTTTGCTTAACTGCATACTCTTCCTCCCCCCCCCCCCCTTTCTCTAGACTAGGGAGGGGAAAAGATTTGGCTAGTGCTGCAGTTAGAATAGAATAATGGAAAAATCTTCAGCTGTGGTTTCTGGAAAATGTGTTTTAAACCAAACTTAGAGGTCAAGAGCTTTTGCACACTGTTGCTGTAAAATATATGATTTGTAGCTATGTAGTTGGGGAGGGGGAGGGAGGGAGTTGAAATGAAGGCTCTCAGAATAGAGACAACAAAGAAATGCAAGAAGGTTATTGGACCTCACTCCCTTACTCTTTATTTTTCTAAACTTATTTTTGAAGTATCATTTAAAGAAAGAAACTATTATTGCTGGCCTCTGAAAATGTTTGTTTAAAACAAAAGAAAACATGGAGAATAGCTTGTTCATTCCTTTGGGAAGCTACTGACAAATAAGCAAATTAAACAGAAAGAGAGCAGCATGTTGTCATAGCAACAGTGCAATTAAATTACTTTACTGTCAGCCATGATATAATTTTCCTGTTTAGAAGCTCATGAGACATAAAACTTTCATTTAGAGCTCAAGTTGACTTAAGCTTGAAGAGTTGGTCTAGCTTGTTCCCCTTTGAGGAGTAGGAAGTTCTATTTGTTCACCAGAAATGCAGATATTTGATGAGAACTTTCAGACCTTTGAGAAAGAAGCCCAGATTTGATCTAATTATAAAGAAAACAATTTTCAGGTTATAGTAAAACTCCTCCCCCTTGCCCACTGTAGTGGCTCCTGTTTGGAAGGAATAGAATATATACCTTGTAGGCAAAATTTCATTCATGTTTCCTGCTTCAGGGAAACTTCACACTAGTGTTCTGCATTTCCTTTAAAATTAACAGATTATACTCACAGCTTTCTTATCCTTTTGGAATTGCAAGTAAGGGACTGGAGGGATCATTTCATGTACCATTTTTCCTTCTCCTGTCCTCATTTTAATAGATGAGGAAACAGCTTTAAAGAGGGGAAAAGAGACTTGCTCAAAATCACACTGATAATAAGTAGTAGGTTGAAAGCTCAGCTCAAAAAGTTGATTTAACCTTTTAGAGTAGAAAAGGTACTCTTAGAACTAATTTTTTTCATTCATTCAAAATAATGGTTATTAAGCCCAGCTGTGTAGAGGCATCTAGATAGTGCAGTGGATAGAAAGCTGGGCTTGGAGTCAGTAACACTGGAGTTCAAATTTGGCCTCAGACATTTACTAGTCATATGACTCTGAGCAAGTCACTGAACTTCTGTGTGCCTCAGTTTCCTCAACTGTAAAAGGGGATAATAGCACCTATCTCAGAGTTGTAAAGGAGCAAATGAAATGATAATTGTGAAATGCTCAGCACAGTACTGATACATTATAGTTATATTCCTTTCCTCCCCCCCCCCCCCCGTGTGAATTAATGAACATATATGTGGGGAGGGGAGCAGGTAGGCAATGTATTGTATTAGTTTGATGCTAGGAAGACTTGAATTCAGTCAACATTTATTAAGCACCTCTGTCTCAGAACAGGTATGTTTTATATATGAACTTGTTCAAGTCACTGAAATGCACATTGTTTTAGGCAGCTCTGAGACTATAGTTGAAGAAAAAGTGTGGACTCACTTCATCTAAAAACGTTTCCTCAGGGCCCATACCCTCAAGGAGCTAGTAGAGAGGGATTGTATATAGATAAACTAATACAAATTAGAATATAGTAATTCCATGGTACTTTAAGTGGCTTGAAAGCCAGGTCTGGAGACCGGAGGGTTATGGGTTCAAATTTGACCCCAGGCACTTCCTAGCTGTGTGACCCTGGGTGAATCACTTAACTCCAATTGTCTAGCCTTCCCACTCTTGTTTCTTGTAAGTGATGCTTAGTAATGCTTTTAAGACAGAAGGCAAGGGTTTCATTAAAAAAAAAAAGTAAGGTTATAATAAGTCAATAGAAGGAATGCCAAGTGTTGAAAGAGGAAAAGATCCCTTTAAACTTTGAAAAATCAGTAAAGATTTGTTCAATGCATATTGCCACAGTGAGAGATCCTTAGGTTGTGATGGGGAGTCAAAGGACTAACTTGGTTTGAATCTTGACTGCTGTTTACTTACTTGTTAAATTTGACATCTAGGAAGTACTTCCCCCCTCTCTGGGTTTCCTCATTTATGAAATGAGAAGGCTGCTGAGGTCTCTCCCTGATCCAAATCTTGTGATCCCTTAAGTAGGGTGTCAAGGCTATCAGAGACAAGTCTTAATGGTTCTTTGATAGGTCTTGGCATTTTGTGTCTTAGCTCCTTTCCAAAATGTATCCCTCCCACCCACCCCCCCTTTAAACAACAAACCAAAAAGAAACCACCAAACCAAACTGTTTTTTAGCTGTAAAACAAGAGGCATCCAAATTACTCTTTTGAATAATTTCTACTGTGTTTCAAAACTTGTGTTGGATTTTAGATGGTTAACCAAACTTCCTATCAGCCTAGGTCATTCTTTTGAGGGCTGTTGGCATTCCTTCATTGACTTTTCTTAGTTGCTATTTTATTATATGCTTCTTGTTCTAGGTCACTGATAAAAGTAGGGAAATATAATTGTGTAGCAATACATGTAGCCGCCTTCCTAGCTTCTAGAGCCTCTAGTAACCTTTTTTTTTTTTTTTTTTTAACCCTTAACTTCTGTGTATTGGCTCCTAGATGATAGAATGGTAAGGGTGGGCAATGGGGGTCAAGTGATTTGCCCAGGGTCACACAACTGGGAAGTGTCTGAGGCCGGATTTGAACTTAGGACCTCCTGTCTCTAGGCCTGACTCTCAATCCACTGAGCTACCCAGCTGCCCTCCTCTAGTAACCCTTCTGATACCTCCCCTTCTCAGTGCTTCTAACATCATCCCATGGGCTCTTGAATGCCCTTTTTGGATACTCAAAAGTTACTGCCTTTTGAAATAAGCTGACCTTCTGTTTCAGTCCAGATATTCAGGGTTACTTTTCTTCAGACTATACAGATACAGCTCCATTTAAAATTGCAGATCTTGTTACTTGTGAATGGGAGAGATGCTGGGGAAAGAGGGAGAGAAATCCAAGAAAACACTAAAATGGATGTGGCCTCCTGACAATACAGTTTAATCACAATGCAGTCATGATGTACTCAAAATGGGAACAGCTGAACTTAATCTGAAACAACTGGCTTTAAGCTATGTGTGTGTCTGTACAAACACATACGTATCCATAAATGTGGCTATAAAGACACATATATTTATGCATAAATATATATGTGCGTGTGTCTTATATATGTTGTTGTTCAGTAGTTTTTCAGCCCTGAGTCTTTGTGTTTTCATTTGGATTTTCCTTGGCAAAGCTACTTGGAGTAGTTTGCCATTTCCTTCTCCAGCTCTTTACGAAGGAGGAAAATTAGGCAAATTGTGAAATGATTTGCTCAGGGTCACACAGCCAGTAAAGTATCTGAGGCTGTTTTTGAACTGATGAGAAGTTCTCTTAATTCCAAGGCTGGCCCACTATTTACTGAGCCACCTATTATTCTATATACACATATGTATATATTTACACACAAACAAATATTTTAAAGCCCAGAGATGTGTATATAATGTATAATACATTTAAACACTATTTTGCATTCTCTTGACAATATTTATTGTTGGATTCAGGGGAATCTGGCTGCAAGTAAGTATTGATATCAAGGAAATAGAAGAAAGCAGCATGATTGAGCCCACCTTGACTTATTTGTAGGACCTGTGAATTTTAATCCTAATTCAGACAGTTATGGTCATCAGGCAAGTCACTTTCACCTCAGTTTTCTCATCTGGAAAATGGAGATAAGAATACTTTACTCCCTCCCTCACAAGGTCATGAGAAAATGGCATCTTAAACTCTTTAAGATGCAATAGAAACACAGATTGTTGCTCCGTCTTGTCATCTCTTGGAGAATGGTGAAACCTTGGCATTCAACATAATAACTTGTTGGGGTGGGGAATGGTGGGAGGGTCACTTCAGTGACTCAGTTTCTCCTTTTTTGTTTATTTGTACCTCATGATTAATGGTTAAAGTCTTGTGATGTAATATCACAAGTGTTCCATTATTTCCCATGTCATTGTGATTGCTATTATCCTGTTTAAAATCAGTACCTCTTCTGGATTGTAAAGGATTTAATTTGTTCACTTTTTCATGTGTAGAATAATGTGAACAATGCATAAAGATAGATGACCATGTAGGGGGGGAATGTGTAGGTGGAGGTAGGGGAAAAGAGAGGTATGAAGGAAGCTTCATATACTTTCTTTAAGAATTTACCAGCTAATATTTTTCTCTCAAATTTACTTTGCTAGGAGCCTCCACCTAAATGGGTCCAGTCATGCCTCCCAGTAAGAAGCCAGAGGGCTCAGGAATAAGTGTTTCCAGTGGCCTGAGCCAGTGTTACAGAAGTAGTGATTTGTCCAAGTCCCTTCACGATGACGATGACCTCGACTTTGCCTTGCCTGCCATCCGATTAGAAAAGGGGGCCATGGAAGATGAAGAGCTCACCAACTTGAACTGGTTGCATGAGAGTAAGAACTTGCTGAAAAGCTTTGGGGATTCGGTCCTCAGGAGTGTCAGCCCTGTTCAGGACATCGATGACGACACCCCCCCATCTCCCGCTCACTCTGACATGCCCTATGATGCCAGGCAGAACCCCAACTGTAAACCTCCTTATTCTTTTAGCTGCCTCATATTTATGGCCATTGAAGACTCTCCAACCAAGCGACTGCCAGTAAAGGATATATACAACTGGATCTTGGAACACTTTCCATATTTTGCAAATGCACCCACGGGGTGGAAAAACTCAGTGAGACATAATTTGTCATTGAATAAGTGTTTTAAGAAAGTGGATAAAGACCGAAGCCAGGTAAGCCTTTCAGGGTCTGGAAATGATGTGTATAATTCTGTTGCCTCTGCTAATTTTGTTTTAATCTTCTCTGCTAAAGGGGGGAAAAAGCCATCCTTTTGAAGATCTCCTTTTAAGGGAGTATAAGTTCATTGTGCCGAAAAAACCAGCAGAGTCTTTAGGATGGCCGATTATGACTATTTAATTCGTTGTCTAGACATCCAAAAGAATTCTTCTAAACTTTGCCCCCCAAAGTTGGCATCTTTATGCATATTTAATCTAACACGGTTTTTAGATATCATTGCTAAGACTACTGCTTGTAGTATTTCTACACCATCATTATATGAATGACAACTTTGGGTTTTAGACTTCAAGAAAGGTTCTATTTGCAGGCACTAATTCCTAAAGTTTGCACGTGCCTAAGCAAACCAACCCCTGAAAAGGTACATATAGAAGAGAGCTGCATCTCTGTATCTTCTCTGCCTTATTAACCTAGAGAAAAGAGGAGCTACCTTAATATTGTGGTATAAATGGATATTTTCAGAGTGCCCCTCTGATAGAAAACCAAAAATAGACAGGGAATTTTATAGAACACTTTCTTTAACTGTTTGTGTAATAAGTGGTTGGCTATGTCTGACTACTTTGTATGAAACTCCTAGAAGGTTTAGGGCTGGATTCTAGGAAAATCCACAACTGACTTGGTATTTTTGTGTTTTGTTTTTAAGTTGTACAGAGAGGAGTTATTTTTTTTTTTGTTGTGTTTTTTTCTTCATATATGTGGACTCTAGGGGATAATAAATATACCACCTGTCCTCCTCCCCTCCCCCCCAACAATTTTTTGAAGTTTCAGTTTGATCTAAGGATAGCTATTGTGTTGGGTCAGCTGCTCTGCAGAATTCAGGCCTTGACTTCTACCTTGGGACAGAGTTCTGTTTTAAAATGGAATCAGGAGGCTGTGGAAACTACTCATGTCCTGAGTGGAATAAAACTTCATGGGGAAATGGAAAGAGGGGTGGTTTTCCTTGTGCTTCTTGGATTTACTGTTTTTGAAAATCCAGCTCACCCAGTGTTCATGTTCAAGAGTTTGAAAAGCTGATCAGGAGAGAGAGGGAGAAGGATTTGGACCGGGAGGGACTAAGCCTACCAAGCCTTTGATCTCTGGCAGAAGAGGCCTGTCCAAAGTGTATGGGTGTGAATATTCATAAGTGATTCTCTCTCCTCCTTCAGACCCTTCTTCCTGGAGTTCTTTGGATTTTGTTGTTCAGTCCTTTCCACTCTTTATGACCCCATTTGAGGTTTTCTTGGCAAAGGTACTGGAGTGGTTTTCCATTTCCCTTCACTAGCTTATTCTACACATGAGGAAAAGGAAGCAGACAGGGGTTAAGTGACTTGCTCAGGGCCACATAGCTAATAAGTGTGGGAAGCTGATTTTGAATTCAGATCTTCTTGACTCCAGGGCCTGGCACTATCCACTGGGCCACCTAGCTGTCCTCTTTTAATTCCCTGTTTTAATATAAGTGTAATGACTGGATTTGTACTGCCTGGGACAAACAGTGCTAGAGAGACATGCCCTGTTCCTCTAGTAGGCCTCAGTTTTTGAGGATTTAGCTTTGGCTCAGTCTCTTTGCTGTATTAGGTCTCTCATACCATTCATCTGTATTTTTTTTCCTCTGAGCCCCTGTGGCATTTGAAGGCCTGAAGGTTGGGCAGTGGTTGACTCCAGCAAGTGCACTAAGATTTAAGGATGGTCCTCATTAGCAAAGTGCCTTAGCCATTTTAAGCACCAAATACAGGCATTCTTGGGATTGTTTAAAGGCAGGTTCCCTGGGAGAAAGAAAAAAGTTGGGTTAAACCCTTCTACAAGCAAAATCACTAAGAAGAAACCCCTTCACCCTCATTTAAAAAAAGACAAACATTATTAATAAAGCAACTTTCACCAAGATTTTCAGCCTGTTGGGAAATGTTCTTGCAGGTTACCACGTGTATGTGTCCACATGTTTGACATATTGTACATGTGCCTAAAAGTAAGTGCCCCATTCTGAAACTTGAAACAAGATGAATTCCAAAGCATAAGAAGATTTTGGAGTATTATCAGCTTTGGAAATTGAAAGCGACCGCAACTTGGTGGTATGCCAATCCATACCCCACACTGGGAGAAACTGAACTTCCCTCCTTTCTCCAAGTCTCCCCCCATTTCTCAGTCCTATTTACCTTGGTGCCCTTTTCAGAACCAGTTCGAATACCTGCTAGTGAACGAGTATTTGTTTTAAAGACTTGAAAAGATTAATCTTTCACAGGCCTCCTTTCTTATCCCTTCTGGCCTGTATTGACGCGTTTTTGATGGGCTTCCAGGAAGCTTTTTAGTTTAGGTGTCTTTGGCCAACATGATGCCGTGGGAAGAAAGCAAAGGCTTCCAGGATGTGTTTCCCCTTTTTCTTTCTTTTTTTTTTTTATTGATGTTACTGGGTTTTAAAGAAAAATTAGGTAAAGAAACAATTTTGGACAACCGATTGCTGACATTTTATGATTCAGATCCCCCTCCCCCTGAAGTAAATATTCTGATCTAGGTTATATCAGTGCTTTTACACAATATGTATTTCCATATTGTTCATGCGGTGACAGATGTGTATCACCCATATAATAAAAAAAAAACATGAAAGAAATAAAATGGAAGATGGCATGCTTTGATCTACAGACTCTTAACAGTCTTTCATTGGCTATAAATAGCATTTTTCTTCATGGATCCCTTGTGGTTATCTTGGAGACTTGCTTTGCTGATAATAGTTTAGTCCTTCACAGCTTATCATTATATAATATTTCTGTTACTGAATGCACTATTCTGGTTCTGCTCACTCCACTTTGTATCAGTTCATATAAGTCTTTCCATGTTTTTCTGAACTCATCCTGTTTGTTATTTCATATAGTATAATAGTATCACAACCATATACCACAATTTGTTTGATCAATCCCTAATTGATGGACGCTTCCTCCGTTTCCAATTCTTTGCCACTACAAAGAGAGCTGCTAAAACTATTTTTGTACTGATAGGTACAAGAGGATTGAGGATCAAGGCCAAGCCAAAGCTCCGTTCTTTATTTTATTTCTGATCTCTTTGGCATACAGACCCAGTAGCATTATTGCTGGGTCAAAGGGTATGCAATAGTTTTATGAGTGTGGTTTTATATTGTTTTCCAGAATGGTTGTATCAGTTCACAGTTCTACTAATAGCGCATTAAAGTGTTTCAGTTTTCCCATATCCCCTCCAAAATTCATCATTTTCCTTTTTGATCATATCAACCAATCTGATTGGTGTCAGGTTGTATCTCAGAGTTGTTTTAATTAGCATTTCTCTAATAGTGATTTGGAGCATTTTTTCTTATGATTATAGATTGTTTTGATTTCTTCCTCTGAGAACTGTCTATTTTTATATTTAGCCATTTATCAGTTGGGTAGTGCTTTTTAGTCTCATAAATTCAAGTCAGTTTTTTACATATGTGAGAGATTAGACCTTTGTCAGAAATACCTGCTATAAAATTTCCCCCCCAATTTGTTGTTTCCCTTATAATCTAGGTAGCATTGGTTTGGTTTGTACAGAAATTTAAAAAATGTAATCAAAGTTATCCATTTCGTTTTTTGTTATAATCTCCACATTTTGTTGGGTTATAAATTCTTTCCATAACCATCGGCCTGACAGGTGCACTTTTCCTGTATTCCCCTAGTTCAGTGATGGACAAACTACTGCCCGCTGGCCAGATGCTTAGGGGTGATGGTGGTGAAATGTTCTATCTGGCCCCATATTCCTAATCTGACAAATACAGTGAGTAGGATACAATACAATGAAACTTGGAAAGAGTTGCCTTAGAAACCGACTGGCAGATGAGCATTTCCTTTCCTTTGGCCCCCTCTTTAAAAAGTTTCCCCATCACTGCCCTAGTTTGTTTATGATGTCACCCTTTATTCGATCAAGTATCCATTTTGAGTTTTATCTTGGTATATGGTATGAGATGTTGGTCTCTGCCTTATTTCTGCCATACTCTTAGTTCTGTTTTTCCTGGCAGTTTTTGTCAGTTAGTGGTCTCTTCCCACCAAATCTTAGATCTTTGGATTTATTGAATGCTTGGTTACCCTGGTTGTTAACTGCTCTGTGTTGAGTACCTAACCCATTCCATTGATCTGCTACTTCATTTCTAAGTCAATACCAGATGGTTTTGATGATGACCACTTTAAAATAAAGTTTGAGATGGCTAGGCCTCTTTCCTTCACATTTTTTTTCTTCATTAATTCCCTAGATATTCTTGGCATTCTACTTTTTATTTTCTTCTTTATAACTCTGGGGCCTGTTAAAGATCATTCTCAGTAGTATAGAATTTCAATGAGGGAAAGTGTAGAAAAAGGCGATCTGTGACCCATACTTCTTAGACTAAAGACTCTTGACCATCTTCCTTACACAGTCCTGAAATTTGGCATTGGGATAGAATTTGAAATGTGTGTCCGAAGGCAGGAAATATGCAGCCTTGTATGTGTGCTTCATATCCTGAATGGAACCTTCAGTGCTGTCTTGAGGACCTTTTAGTCATTTCTGCCCCTCTCCCTTTCCCCCTTTTTTGTTTGCATCAAAGTTTATAGCTAGATTTTAAATTGGGATTTAGTGCTTTGTGGCCCAGACACATAAAGCCTTTATTGATTTTAAACCCTACTGTCTTAGAGACAATTCTCATTATTGGTTTCAAGGCAGAAGAGCAGTAAGGGCTAGGCATTTGGGGTCAAATGACTTGCCCAGGGTCACACTGCTTGAAAGTGTCTAAGGCCAGTTTTGAAACCCACTCCTCCTGACCTATATCTTTGTCGATTGATGCATTGACTTAGTCCTCTCTACAAAAACTTAATTACATATTTGTATTGGTCTGAGAGGTTTAGAAACTTCTGCTTTTACCTTTTTATAAGATATCTGAGACAAAGTTTTAAATATTAAAATTTGAAGGCTCTTGACTTTGTGTGATCCACATGGCTCTCTGGCACTGTCCTGGAAATGTTTTTAAACATTTTTAAACCCTTAACTTCTGTGTATTGACTCCTAGGTGGAAGAGTGGTAAGGGTGGGCAATGAGGGTCAAGTGACTTGCCCAGGGTCACATAGCTGGGAAGTGTCTGAGGAGACAGAGGGTTTTTTTTATTTATTTATTTTATTTATTTATTCATTTATTTTATTCATTCATTCATTTATTTATTTATTTATTTGTTTGTTTGTTTGTTTGTTTGTTTGTTTGTTTATTTATTTATTTATTTTGTTTAAGCCCTTACCTTCTCTCTTTGAGTCAATACTGTGTATTGGCTCCAAGGCAGAAGAGTGGTAAGGGTAGGCAATGAGGGTTAAGTGACTTGCCCAAGGTCACACAGCTAGGTAGTGTCTGAGGCCAGATTTGAACCTAGGACCTCCCATCTCTAGGTCTGGCTTTCAATCCCCTGAGCTACCCACCTGCCCCCGAGAAAGAGGTTTTAACCCCATCCCTTGTTACTGTCTGTGACCTTAACAAGGAGGTTCTTTGGACTAGCTGATCTCTCTAAGCATCTTTCTGGCTTAAATGTTCTCTGAATCTGTTAGTACTTCCAAATGAGAAATAAAAACCAATCATGCTTTTATAGCCCAGATCATAAGGCCTGAGCCTACATTCTCCTGTTCGTCATCCACTCCTTCTATTTTTAAACAGAATGCTATTCAAAATACATGATGTTTATAAACAATAAGTCTGCCTTGTGGATTATTTGGAACCTGATTGGAAAGCTGTGTCTTTTGAGAGTTTGAAAGACATTTGTATTTGTTGTAGGGCAGCTATTCTTAACCCAGAATATCTTTAAGGGGTTTTGGCTGGAGTTGAGGGGGGTTATGAACTTGTGAGGAGGGGAAATTGCACCTTTATTTCAATATAATTGATTTCCCTTGTAATCTTAGGTATTTCACTTTGTGCATTAAAAAAATTTATCCTTAGAAGGTGTCCATGGATTACCCATGAGGTATGAGGTCTATGACACTAAAAGGTTAAGAACTCTGCATTTTGAGGTGTGGAGAAAACATTGGGGTCAGTTAGAAAGCGAAGCAGAATGGGAATTACTAGATTTGGGTTTTTGTCTCAGCATTGTCACTGGGCAAATTATTTCAAATTCTTTCTCCTTGTTGGTAAAAATAAAAAGTTTAGGTTGAATGATCTCTTCATTTACCTCTAAAAATTCTCTGAAAAGTTTTTGGGAGGGAAGTATGCCCCTTAATATATGAGAGAGAGAGAGAATGAATGAGAATATGTTTGGTTTTCCTCTGATGTGACAAAATCCTGTTGTTTATAGAGGCTAAAGACAATCTTAAACTTGACCCATATTGCTGACAGTTGCTAGACTGTACTTTTCCTGGTTCCCAAGTCTTTCTTATTCTCTCTTGTTTCTCCTGACTGATCAGACAAAGGTTCCATCTCTTCCCCCTTATCCCTTCAAGGTCCACGGTTACTTTCAAAGTCTTATATTCCTATGTCTGTGGGCAGTTTTTCTTTTTCAAAATGGTTTGGCAGATGAATTTGTCTGTTATGTGATAGCACCCCCATATGCTCAAAAATATGAAATGATAATAGCTTTTAATCTCTGCCTCCTGATAAAACGAAACAACATCTCTGGAAGGTTCTTCTCCCTCAAACTTGTCATAGATTCATTGGTGTAATTATTGGGGAGGGGTTTGGGGGGAAGGAAAGATTAATTTTAGTGGGAAAATGCCCTTTGAATGCATGCCCTCTGGATCTAGAGACTAAACCCTTATCCTCTACCTCACCCACCCACCCACCCACTAAATAATTGCAAGTTGGATGAAAATATGGTCAAGTTTATAGAGTGTCTCTGTTTTCTGACTGTAGGTTCTGCGGGACTTGCAGTCAGATCTGCCTTGGAATTCCTACCTTGACAGCTTACTGGTTAAGACTTGGTCAAATCAAAACTTTTCTGAGCCTTTCTTTCCTCATCTAGAAAATGGGGGTTGTTTTCCAGATGCCACTTGATGATAAGACATACAATTAGGAGGGTTTTCTTTCCCCACCTTCCTTGTCATTTTTGCACTGCCGGTCTCACAGGATTTTTTTGAGTATCGACGGAGATTCTTCTAATAATAATCCCATCGGCCAAGGCCCTCTAACATGGTATCAGGAACCTGCCTGTGCCAGAAAATGTTTGCTTCTCATTTGCCCTGGTGCTTTTTAGTTATGTCCTGCAAGGCTTTCCTTCTGGATTAGACCCAGCGAGGCCTGGTTTTGAATGGGATGAATAGAGAACAAAGGCCGAGGCAGAGGCACCCAGCAGCCTCTGTAGTGGGGATTCCTTCTGGGGACTTAAGGAAATTCTTGTCTGCTGGTGCTTTGCTAGGCCCTGTGACCAGCCTCCTTGAGATGCTTCTTGGGCTCCCAGAGAGCTTGTTTGGATAGACTTTGGTTGTCCCGTCTGCCTGCTCTGCCGGCCGGGATCTGGGCCCTCTTCATTTGTTTGCTTCCCCAGTGTCTGACCCGATAGTTGCCCTGATTTCCTTGGTGGGGGCTTTCCTCCACCTTTAGGTTTCTTTTGTACTTGGCTTTTGCTGCCTTAGCTCTTCCCTCCGTTTTCTTGGGATTTACACCTCCCCACCCATCAGGACCAGCACACCTGATGAGAGGTGGCAGGAGCAGCAGCAGCAGCAGGTGGAAGCCCAAGGGAGAGGTTTCAGACCATCAGGACTGTCTGAAAAAGCCATGGGTGAGAGCTTTCCAAGCAGAGATGTGATCGAGGCATTCCCATTGCAGATGGACTTCACCTAGATTTCTTTTTTCATTCTGAGACCAAGCAAAAGCTTGCCACGATATATTCAGCTTTTGTTTGGAGGGAAACCCTTCTTCAAAGGTCTGCCATGGGATTGCTCTGGATCCAGATGTGAGGATATTACTCAGGGGGACCTGAGACCCATGCTAGCAATGTGACCCTGGGCAAGTCACTTAACCCTGTTTGTCTCAATTTCCTTCTCTGTAAAGTGAGCTGGAGAAGGAAATGGCAAACCTATCCAGTGTCTTTGCTAAGAAAACCCCAAAAGGGGTGTCAAGAAGAGTTGGGCACCCTTGAAAAACAACGTTTTCCCAGTTCTTATTTGGTACCATTCTTTTTTTAAACCCTTACTTTCTGTCTTAGAATTAATACTGTGTTCCAAGGCAGAAGAATGGTAAAAGTGGGGGTTAAGTGACTGAGACCAGATTTGAACCCGGGACCTCCTGTCTCTGGGCCTGGCTCTCTATCCACTGAGCTACCCAGCTGCCCCCTATGATTATTTTTCTTTAATATTAAAATCAGGAGTCAATTGGTCATCTTTCCCAGCTCTCTCCCTTGTCCTCAGAGGTGAGTTCCATGCTACGGCAGGATGGTGGGTTCTAGAGAATCATAGGAAATTTTTATTCCTACATCATTGGTGGTCCAGGGTGAGTTTGGGCCGTCTCAGGTAGCAGATTTTCCTTAGTGGAATCCTGCAGTGTGAGCATCCCAAACAGACAAAAAGGAGAGTATCAAGCAGTACTTTGCCTGCCTCAGTAACCTTGATTATCAGGTTTTGTTGTATTCATTCCCAAGTCTTTGGCCCAAATGAAATGTGTTGTCCTTTTGCTTCTCACCTCAGAATCCTTTCTATTTCTGGCCTGAGTCATAATTTCAAAGTTGTTCAGGTTTTAGAAATCCAAGAAAGCAGCGGGGTGGTGCTTTGAAAAGAACATTAGTGAGTTGAAAGCCAGGCCCAGCAATAGGAGGTCCTGGATTCAAATGTGTCCTCAGACACTTCCTAGCTGTGTGACCCTGGGCAAGTCACTTAACTTCCATTGCCCATCTTTATTGTTTTTCTGTCTTGGAATCAACACACAGGATTGATTCTAAGGCAGAATTTAAGGGTTTAATTTGAAAAAAAAAATTCAGTCTTGGAACTAGGAAAACCTGAGTTCCTAATTTCACATCTGGTTTCAGAGACTTACTAGCTATGTGACTCTGGGCAAGTTACTTAATCCTTGTTTGCCTCAGTTTCCTCATCTGGAAAATGGAGATAATAATAGCACCCCTTCCCCACTTTATTGCAAGGAACTTATGAGATAATACTTGAAAAGCACTTAGTATAGTGTCATATAAATGTTAACCATTAGCTATTATTATGAAAACATAGTCTTTTTTTGTATTTTTATTTATCTTTTTTTTAATAGTACTATAATTTCTACTATCTCTCCTGTAGCCCTTCTTCCCAGAGAGTTATTCCTTATGGAAATGGCATTAAAAAAGACATTTTTAAAAAATCAGCATAACTTGATTCATACATTGAAAAAAGTCTGAAAATGTTGACAAAATTTAAAAATATTGAAAAAAGCGCATTGTACAACCTTTGTGGACCTCTGTCTCTGAGGTTGGGGGATGGGAGTATCTTTTCATATCTCTTCTTCTGAGACAGGCTTGCTCTTTATAATTTTGCAGCCTTCACTTTTGATTTTGTGTGTGTATGTTCTTATATATTGTTTTGTTGCCTCTGCTTCAACTGCAACAGTTTATAGATTTTTTTCCATGCTTCTCTGTGTCCATCACAGTCATCAATTTTTTACAACGTAGTAATATTCTGTTACATTCATGTGCCACAGTTTGTTTAGCCATTTCCCATTTGATGGACATCTACTTTGTTTTTAGTTGTCTGTGTTGTTTTTTTTTCTATCACAAAAAGTGCCATTGTAAAACATGTTGATGTATATGGAGATTTTCCTATCCTCAGCCTCTTTGGGGTATAAGCCTACTAATGGAATCTCTTGGTCAAAGAGTATGGCCATTTTAGTCATTTTTTTATGTCATTCTAAATTGCTTTCCAAAATGGTTGGACTATTCACAACTTCACTGAAAAGCATCTTCTTCTCTTTTTTCTTTTTCAATTATTAAAAACCTTTACCTTCTCTCTTTGAGTCAATACTGTGTATTGGCTCCAAGGCAGAAGAGTGATAAGGGCTAGGCAATGGGGGTCAAATGACTTTCCCAGGGTCACACAGCTAGGAAGTGTCTGAGGCCAGATTTGAACCTAGTACCTTCCGTCGCTAGTCCTGGTTCTCAATGCGCTGAGCCATCCAGCTGCCCCTTGAAAAGCATCTTCTTAGTGGATATTCCCTAGCTTCCAAATTTATGGGAATCTTGAGAGTTTAATGAAAAAAATATTGGAAATGGACAGGTGGCCTCGGGCATAGATCACTGGAGTTGGTGAGAGGATATCCGAGTTAAAGTGATGGGTCTAAATCTATAATCCTTTTTTGCAGGTTGTAGAGTATACAAAAGAATTAAAAGCTCCAATCCAACTAATTGGGAAGACAAGATTTTAAAAACAAACAAGAGACAAGAAATTATTTTAAAATAATAGTGTATGAACTATTGTTAAGTCCAGAAGGTTATAAAGCAAGGGGGTCATGTATATGTATGGGTTGAGGCTAATAAATGTAAATTTTATATATCCGTATCTATTAATCATACCTGTGACTTTATCCATATAATCTTAAGTAAGGAATTCCCTTTAACAATGCAAATTGGCACAGCTTTGCAATTTATAATCTTAAAAGAGTTTCCTGGGACTGTGAGAAGTTAAATAGTTTGCCCAGGGTCACACAGTCCACTTAATGTGAGACAGAACTTGAATGCACTTTATTAATGAATATGAAGTCTTTTCAGTTCTTCTTGATTCTACCTACCACATCATGCTGCCTCTCAAGTATATAGTGTTTTGTTTTTTTAAATAACCCTTACCCTTTGTCTTAGACTCCACAGTAAGTATCTGTTCTAATACAGAAGAGCAGTAAGGGTTAATTAAGCAGTTGGGGTTAGGTGACTTGCCCATGGGTCTAGTCTTTCTTCTCTACTCTTCTGGACTTACAGGAAGAGTAATATTATGAGCCAGTTATTAGAGAAGCTGAATTTAATGGAGAGATCCTAGTTTTTGTAATCAAAAAGCCTGGGGTCCAAATATTTCTGTTGCCTATTAACCTAATTTTATTTCACTTCATAAGACATTGGTTTGTTATAGATCTATAAAAGGAAGGATTTGGACTAAATGACTTCTAAGACACCTTTCAGCTTTATAACCCTGTAATGATCAGGTTTGGGATATACAAGGGGCCATTCTCTTTAGGAAAAGGGAAATAAGGGAACAGTGGTTATTAGGGGATAATAAAAGGAATCCTTTATAGCTGGAGGAGTATTGAGGGGATGTGGTGAGGGTACCAGGACAGACCAGGATGAAGAGATGTTTGGAGCGAAAGCAAATAATGGAGATTGGTGGACAACCTGGGATGCTCATCTGAGGGACCTACATTTGATTCAGTAAAGGCATGCCAAGAAAATGAAAGAAAAAAAGACTTCCATTCTCTAAGCATCCTAATGAATGGAAATGTATCAATGTATTTTTTTTTAACTGTTAGATACTGATTAGTTGAGGGAGATGAAGAAGATCTCCATTAAACAGGATAAGATGAAGGAAATGAAGAAGATAGCATTTGGAGGGATGAGATGTGTCTCCTCCCCATTTTCCCCTACAATTATTTTAAGAATGATTGAATAGCTGGATACATAAGATTGCAGGTAATCCCAGAAAGAAAGACTTTGTGTTTTCCTTATTCAAGCACCTGGTATGTTGTTGGGAGCTTCATGAATACAGACTACTCTATTCACAGCATGATCTTGCATTTAACTAATGTCTGTGAAGTGTCCTATCATTTACTTTGTCCTGCCCTTTAAAGGGAACCAAAGAAGAATATAATTTAATAATATCACAATGTAAGAACTTGAGCAACCAATGATTTTTTCTGTATTTTCTAGTTAGAGTAGAAATTTGTAGAATCATAAAGTATAGTAGAGTAGAAATTAAAAAAAAAATAACTAAAAGAAACCCAAATTAGTCACTTCAGAGACAGTCAGTAAATAGAACAGAACCAGACTTCCAGCCCTAATGCTTTTTGAATTCTTCGTGCTCATGGAATTTTTCCATCTTTTCTGTCTATGTTGCTATTGTTCCCTGAGATTTGGTGTTCCTGAGAACTTAGATCTTAAGACAGATAACATTGTTTTCTTTGGTAATGACAATGAAAAGAGCATTATTAGATTTGGAGTCAGAATACTAGAATTAAAGCCCAATTTCTGCCACTTATATCCACCTTTTGATCAGGGCAAATGACTTAACCTCTCAGTTTCTTCATCTGTAAAACAGAAGTAAGGATACTACTTACTCCCCAAGGTTGTTATTGGGCTGCTAATCATCATTCTCCTCCTCAAGCTGTAAACTTCCACTGAAGTGTTTTCCTGAAATGGGAAAGTTGTGCAGTTTGCTTTGGGAAGATTTTCAGCATAGGTTAATTCAAAAAAAAGACTTTTTAGGTTAGACTCCCAATTAACCAAAAACCTTTGTTTCAGTTAGTTGACCTATTACTGTAAATTATATTGCCCAAAGCAGATGATTGGGGTAGATGAAGAGATTGTAGCTGGTATTGAGTAATTTGATAAAAGAGAGCAGTGGAGGAGTATGAGGTAAGAGGCTGTTATTGAATTCTTGACTCAAGGATAACTGAATATTTGGCAGTGTAGGATTTCAGAGGATCCCACAACGAAGTGGAAGCCTTTGCTTCTTTTCTTGTTAGGGAAGCTAAACCTGTAAGCGTGGTCAAGGGCTCAGTCTCCTTGCTGATGGGGAGATAGAAATGTGCCACAGTGAACATCCTATTTAGCAGAACCTCCCCCCCATAGCCCATGACTTTCCCGAGTTAGCTGCCATCTGGTCCCTGGCTGGAGAGAAGAATTTTTCTTGTATATGTGTCTCCATGGCAACGAGTTTGAGGTTGATATGGAAAGTAAGCAGTTGCCGTAGCAACGGAGTTACTGATGTGGCGGCTTTCCTGCTTGCTGGGAAAGGGATAAACTGACCAAACTAGTTTAGATGCATTATGTAGGATTCTTGTAATGATAGTGAGAGCGGCTAGCCTCTTTGTGTTAAGATCAGTTCCCTTCCCCTTTGGTGGGGAGGGTTGGAGGTTTTGATGATTCAGACTGAAGTAGCTGCTCCCAGGTAAAGTAAATCCTGAGAGAGACTCTGTGCAATGGATTTGTATTCCCTTATGTGAAGGAAACATTTCTAGGAAACTTATTTACATCCCAACAGTTCCTCAGCAATAATACTTTTCAGTTATAATAGAGAGAGACTTTAACTAAATGCTCTGTCTTCTCTACAACTGTCATTATACTGTATTCCCTCAGGATAGAATCATAGGATCGGAGAGTTAAAAGCTGGAAGGGATCCCAGAAGTTACTGAGCTCGGTGCTCCCCCCCCCCCCCCCCCCATTTTATACAAAAGGACCCTGCGGGCCCAGAAAGTTAAGTGACTTGTCCTTGGTTCACACAACTAATAAGTGTAGGAGACACAGTTTCGACTTTGGTCTCCCTTAGACCCCACCCAGCACTCTGCTCACCATACCGCATTGTAGGGGGTTGCCCTTTCCCCAAAGGGAATAGGTATGGAACAAGAAACGAAGCAGATACTCAGTGCAAGCAGTATTTGATCACAGTGTGAGAACTTTGAAACTAAACCTTGTCTCTTCTGTTCTATCTCTTCCTCTGACCCTTGCTTTGGTCACGCCCTGATTCTAAGCTGAAGATCTCTCTGTGCACACCCATTCCCCCCATCCTAGCCATAAAGTGTCTGTTGTCTTTATCTCCATGGAGTTTGTTGATTGTTGCCTGGGTAGTGAAGCTGTTCCTCAGTGATAACCCCTTCCTGTCAGTGGCCCCCTTGTAATCACAGGACTGGAATGGCCTCTCAAGGTCATTAGATTCAGCCTTTACTTTTCATAAACAAAGAATTAATTGCAAGATAAGCAGTTCATTTTGATGTCTGCCCCATTCTGAAAACTTTCTAGCCATGGAAGTTTTGTGGCCCTTCTTGTGATTATAATCAATACATATCTTATATATTGATTCTGCTTCTATGAGGGTCCATGCTAGATAACTAGGACTACATTTTAGTTCCTTTTCCTCAAAGAGCTCTTCCAGTTAGGGAGACAGGAAATGCATATAAAAAGATAACCCAAGGCAGCATAGGCTAAGACAAATTGAGACAGCAAATTCAGGAAGAGTTCAGAAGAGGGTATGTTGGGATTAGAGAGACCAGGTAAGAATTCATGCAGGAAATAGATGCTGAGCTATATTTAGAAGAAAGAGTAGGGCTTGGAGAAGTAGGAAGGAGGAAAGAATTTCAGGGAGAGAGAAGAGTTTAATGGGAAATGGGAATGTATGTAATATATTTTGGGAGTCACTGGCTGGGGCAAAGAATTCATATAGAGTATTCATGAGAAATGAGATTGGCAAAGTTAGTGGTAGATGGTGAATGGCCTTGAATGCCAGGCTAAGGATTTTATCTTTTGTCTTATAGACAGTGGTGAGTCATGAAAAGTTTTTGAGTAGGAGATAAATGTGTACAAAGGATTTAATCAAGAAATCCTTCCCAGAGTTAATCTTAAACTTTTTTTGTAGCTCTGATTCTTACACCAAGATTTCATCTTCCTCATTAGCCACAAAGAATTAGATATATGACTCTTGAATTAAACTTTCTATTTAGGTAAATTGGGCCAATATTCCCTTTCATTTGGAAGAGAAATAAAAAATTAAACTCTAGTTCATTATAAATGCACTTTCACTTCTTCATAGACTCAAAGGAACTTAGAGCTGTAAGGGATTTTAGACATCTGCTATTCCAAATCCTTGATTTAACAGGAGAAAGCTAAGGTCCAGAGAGAGAAATGATATGTTCAAGGTAACACTCAAGAGTTAATGGTAGAGATGGAATTCCAAAATCTTGGTCTCCTCGATCCCAGCTGGGTGATTATTGTGATTATTGCACTTTACTTTCTTTCCAGATTTAAACTTTTACCTCTAATTCACTAAATTTTGTTTTTATATCACCTGTATTTCCTAATGTAGCTCTCATCACTTCCTGCAGAGAACAATCTCATAAAAAGATTTAAAAAGGAAGAAAAAAATATACTGTAAAATTAGCTAAAATATTGAAAAAGCTGATGTTTTACACAGTGTTCTCCCTTAGTTCCCCATCTTTGCAAAGAAGCAGGTGAGAAGTTCCTTTTTCAACTCTTTGGGACCAAATTTGGTCATTATAATTTTGCCCCATTTAATCTTAATTTTTGCTGCTTTTCCATTTATCTTGTCATAGCTATATACATATTTTTTCCTGGTTCTGCTTACTTCACTTTGTGCCATTCATTTAAGTTTTCCATGTTTCTATGTGTTCACCATAATTATCAGCCTTTAGAGCACAGCAATATTTTATTATGTTCCTTTACCATAATTTGCTTATCTGTCTTCAGTTAATGATTGTCTACTTGTTTCTAGTTCTTAACCTCTACATAAAATTCTGCTGTAAATATTTACATGTATATAGGGCCTTTGTTCTTTGTTCTTGTTGATGTCCTTGAGATTATATAAGTAGGAATGAAATCCCTGGCCTAATGGGTTTGGATATTTGTATCATTTTCTTTGCAGATTTCCAAATTGCTTTCTAGAACGGTTGTGCCAATTCACAGCTCCAACTGTGCATTCGTGTGCCTATCTTTCCACAACTGACTTTTCCTGTCTTGTCACCTTTGCTAGTTCTGAGGGTAAAGTGAAATTTCAGAGTTATTTTGATTTGTAGTTCTCTTATTAGTGATTTGGACCATTTTTTTACTACCACCCCTCCCCCTGATTGTTTATAGTCTACATTTTTTTTTTCTTTTGAGAAAATTTTTTGTTCTGAATACTGTTGGGACTTGTTCAGGCTTAGTGGTTGGAGAGCTGGGCTTTAGAGTCAGAAAAGCCTGGGCACAGTATCATCTTTGCTTATACTTCCTTAACTTCTGGGTTCCTCTACAAATGATCAAAGATTCTTAAATTGAATACAAGTTGCTGATTGGTAGAGCATATTGATAAGATCATAGATAAGGAGCTAGAAAGGACTTTAAATGGCCATCAAGCCCAACCCTCTTTATTTTATAGATGAGGAAACTGAGGTCCAGAGGTGAATACCAAATCCCATAAATAAGTGTCTGAGGCATGTCCTTTGACTTCAATCATTGGGTTTTCTTTAATACTATATCCCTATTCTACAAAAGAGTTCACACTGATGAAATGACTGATCTAGGTAAATAACTAAACCTGTTTAGTGCTAATTCTGCTTTTATCTTCTCTTTTACATAGACCTCATTGTGTGTAATGGTAATTTTAAGTGATAGGCTAGAGTTTTTCTCAATTAATAATAATAGAAGTGAGCATTTATATGTGCTTCCAAGGCACTCTACTAAGTGCTTTGCAGTTATTATCTCATTTGATTCTCATAATTGATTCTTACCTTAGAAGGCAGGTGCTCTGTACCCCATTTTACAGCTAAGGAAATGGAGACAAATAGTTTTGCCCAAGATCAAATGACTAATAAGTGTCTGAAGCTGGATTTTTAAACTCTGGTTTCCCTGACACCAAGCCCAGCGCTTTATCCATCCCCCGTGTTTACACTGCACCATCTTTGCTTCAGAATTATGGAGTAAGCCAGTGCTTCCATTAACAGATGTTCTTTTTTATTGCTTTAGGTTGCAGAACCAAATAAGAGAGCTCAGGGGCTTAGAGATGAATGGTTTTTTCTTCCAATCAACTTGATTGAGATATGGCCACCTTCTATGGGGTGGTGAAAGTCAGGCAGAAAATATAGTCAAGACTATATTTTTCTTACTTTCTTGACTTGTGTCTTCCCTATCCATGACGGTGATTTGTAATCCATTGCTTTGAGTAAAGACTGAATACTCCCCAAGTAGATAATCTTGTGGTAGCTATGTGTTTCTTCAGGTCTTCCCAGTCTAGGAACTTAGTGGGTTTCTTTTATCCCCTCTATACTGCCACAAATTACCCGATGTGCCATTTTGGATGCTCTTTTCTGTGGTAAAGACAGAATCCCCTTCCTATACTTTTTCATCCTTGGTTACTTTTTTTTTTTTTTTTAACCCTTGTACTTCGGTGTATTGTCTCATAGGTGGAAGAGTGGTAAGGGTGGGCAATGGGGGTCAAGTGACTTGCCCAGGGTCACACAGCTGGGAAGTGGCTGAGGCCGGGTTTGAACCTAGGACCTCCTGTCTCTAGGCCTGACTCTCACTACACTGAGCTACCCAGCTGCCCCCTTTGGTTACTTTTTTATTCATGTCTTTCCATAAATCCTTTGAAGAAAATCTCCCCTAATGTACTAATGTCCTTCTGGATGTTTTAAAATTCTGTAACTATTTTGTGCAGAGTTGAATTGTATTTCTGATATCCTTTAGACTTTTCAAGTAGCTGGCAAGGCTAAAGAGTCCCTGATGCTGGTTTTTGTGTTACTTTTCATTGGCGACTCATATGCTTTGGCCTACTTACATCCAACAATCATGGTGTCCGTCAATTCACCTGTGATTGGATTCCTCTGACTGAGGTATTCTATGATTCTCAGGTGTTGTATTGCCAGGAGAATATTGGAATTAAAAAATGGGCTTTGTGCTTTTGGACTCAGGGTGCAGAATGAAACACACATTTTTTTAGATCTGTTTTGCCTAACACCTGATGTGATTGCTTACCATCTCTGGGAAGAAGGAGGAAAAGAAAGGAAGGAGACCATTAGGATCTTTTAACTTCAGAAAATTTATGTGGAAAATTGGTAAAGTAAAATATCTATTAAACTCAAAAAAACCAAGGATGTCATGCAGGTATGACAGGGTGACTGGAAGGTAGGATTATGCAAAAGGAATTAATGTATAAGAAGTCTGGAAAGAGAAGCTGGAGCCAGATTGTGAAATGTTCTCAGTGCCAAACAGAAGGATTTGTATTTCATTCTATAGGATGAGTCACTGGAACTTTTAGAGCAAGGGGGTGATGTGGTTAGGCCAATGTTTCAAGGATGATTGCTTTGGAGGCTGCGGAACATAAATTGGAGAGCGGAGATACTCAAGTCTGGGAGACCAGTGAGGAGGTAAAAAGAATGAGGACCTAAAAAAGAGTGGTGGCTGTCTGAATAGAGAGGAGGAACGAGATTTCCTGTGATGACAGAAATGAGGAACTTAGGAACAAGAGTGGGTTTTGGTGGGGTGAGTGACCTTTGTTTTGGATGTCTTGAGTCTGACATGCCGGCAGGACATTCATCTATTCACCTATTTATTTATTTATTTGTTTATTTATTTCATAGGATATTTAGATAGAGAGACTAAGCAGGAAATTGGAGATGTAGGACTAGAGACTGGGACAGTGTGAGGGATGGTAATACAGAATTGGGACCATCTGTCTGGAACTGATCATTGAACCCATAGAAATAGAAAGGTTCATAGATGGCAAAAAGAAAAAAAAACAACAACAAAAACTCAGGAAAGAATCTTGGGAGTATAAAACTACTATTTTAAGGCAGAATATGAATGAGATCCAGACCCTATTTTTTCAGATTAACTCTAAAATCTTGGCTTGGTGAACATTTTTGTGTTGTGTTGGTCTAATTAGAGAACTGTTTTAATCACATAGAAAATAGTGATTTTCTCAGTGCATTATTATCTTTGGTCAACCGTTTGTCTTTTGACCTAGGAAGATCTTGTCCCAGAATCATAGTAATGAAATCAATTGCCCTAAAATTTAGTCTATCCTCCCTCATTTTACAAAAGAGTGATCTGAGACTACAATGAAGTAAATTTTTTTGCTCATCTTCTTAAGGTGGTGGGTAGTTGGGCTAGAAATGGAATTTGTTCCTGACTTCTGGTCAGTTGTTTCCTGTGACTCCACATTGTCACCTTCATTCATCCTTTCCTTAGTCTCTCATTGGCCAAGATTAAATGATTGCAGTTAAATTTGAGTGGTTTGTGAAGACAAGACTCTTCTTCCCCCCTGTCCCTTCTGTCTTAGAATCTATATCAAGGATCAGTTCCAAGGCAGAAGAGTAGTAAAGGCAAGACAATTAGGGTCAAGTGACTTATTCAGGCTCTCACAGTTAGGAGGTATTGTAGGAAAATATAAGGAAGGTAATGGGGTCACCAGGGATCTTACAATAAACTAAGTGGTTTGTGGGAACACACTCTAGGATTTATGAGAGACTGGACCAGGGTGAAGAGACCAGAGTTTACTGGATTTCCACAGGAATGGCAGTTGATCTTAACTGTCACCCAGCTTCCACTAGACCAGAGTATAGTAACAGGCTAACAAGGTAAAAGGGACTTAACAGCTTTAATTATGTTAGACTAAAAGGTAGGAAAGGATTTCTATACTTAAAATCTAAAGGATAAAACCACAGGGCAATGGGAGGACTTATTCTACTCTTATCTAAGTGATCTAAACTAACAGGGCCCAATGATCTATAAATGGAGTCTCTGGGTTTCTGCCTCAAACCTGGAACCTACCAGGCTTGAGTACATCTAGGACTTAGTGGCTTTGGGATTCTCACTGCAATCCACTGATGATCTCTGGATGCCAGGAGTCAAGATGATCTCAGGTACCAAGTAGAGAGGGTTCTGCTTGAAGCACTGTCCTCCAGTTTTCAAACTTCTCCTCCTCTCTTAGCTCTGTAGATTTGTCCTTTTGCTAGATGCCACACCACACAGGATCCCAGGGGAAATCAGGAAGCAGGATGTCCTTTGCTCTGAGATCTCCCAGGCTGGCAACAGTTTTTGCCTACTACTAATGGAGTCCACACTCAGGGCACAGACAGACTTCCTCCTCCCTCATTCCATCACGGAATTCCCAGCTCCAGCTCCTTCCTGCTATGTACATCTTAATTCCTAATAACTAGCTAATCTCATCTTACAGTATCTGAGTTCAGATTTGAACCCAGAACTTCCCATCTTTAGACCTAGATTTACATCCACTGAGCCACCAAGCTGCTCCAGGACTTTTCTATCTCATTACCTCTTTGCCCCCTTTTTGTCAGGTTGACTTTATTTACTTTTTGTCAATGAATCATATACTGTGAAAAATCCATGACTTGTGATTTTTCAAAACATGACAATTCCATCAAATTTATTTGGTGTGTTATTAGCATTTTAAGATGCCTGTGCTATTACTTAGTTTTCCTAGTTGATAGGTGCTACTGTGTATTAACTAATTAGGATCACAGTCTTTAAAAAAAATAATATACTTTTAAGTCTTTTCTGACCCTAGCAGAGGATCTAATCCTGCTTGTTGGTAGATGAGATAGGGAGAAAACTTAACTTGTCCCAGAAGTAAAGATAAGTGTATCTTGAAGACACTTACGGGATTTTTTTACCTAACTAAGTGCCTTCCCTGATTAACTCTAGGTTCATTATCTTTGGTTCTTAAGCCTGTTTTGAAGGTATTTTCTTCTGTTACAAATCATGGGTTAATTCTGAGATGTTTTGTTTTCTTGAATAATCATATAATTCTGTGACATCTTTACTTTCTCAAAGCACTTTTCCATCAATTAACCTCATGTTTAGGTGGTCATTTCTCTTTTGGGCTGATGAGTAAACATCCCAAAGAAGGTAATTAAAAACAAATGTGGTTGTCCTAGAAAAGACCATTGGACTATATATCAAAAGAGCAGAGTTCTAGTTCTGGTTCTAAAAGTTCACCAGACCCTGGGAGCTTGATTTGTTTGACTTTAAAGTATACCTAGGCATGAGCAACAGAAATGGAACTTTTAGATAAATTTTAAAAGACATTTAACCATAGGCCTGGGGAGAGGGAGAGAGAGCCCTGCAATATTGCATGTAGGAGAGGAGACTGAGAGCCCTAAGAACATAAAAACTTTTGTTAGGCATAATCTTCTGGAGGAAACTGAGTGGAGCTATCCTGAGAGAGGAGCTGACCCAGGTTGGGGAAAGGGTGTGGGAAAAGGAAGCAGGCCATCTATAGAGCTTTCTATTTTAACTGATTTCATTGATAACTAGGTACTAACTTCAGTGGTTTCCATATTAGCTGAAGGGAAAAACAGTTGGTTTCTGTAATCTTTAAATTTCTGAACAAACCCAGAGAGTTCTGTGTCTCAGTTTCTTTGGGGGTAAAACTAAGTGGTTAAGACAAGACCAGAATTCCTTCTTTGACTCTAAGGGTTTTGCTCTAAAGGATGACTAAGAATCCTGTCAAAGTTTCCATTCTGCTATGCAGCTTCTTAACTGACAAGAGATGGAAGGCACCTTAGAGGTATGGGTAAAAAAATCTCTCCTCCTAGATAGACAGACAGACAGACAGACAGACAGACAGACAGACAGACAGACAGACAGCTAGATAAGACAGCTAGCTAGCTAGCTAGATAGATAGATAGAAAGAAAAATAAATTGGAGGAGGATTAGAAACAGAGGAGCATTTGCTTATTTTTGTTCATTCAAATTACCTTAAACATTGTAAATAATTTAGAGGTCTTGATTTCACATATTTAAAGTATTGTTTTTGTTGATGAGATTTTTAAAAAGCATCAACTAACTTTTTTGAGAGTTTCTTGCTTAATTAGTGGATTTGAGAATAAAGATAAACTTTCCTTTCTCTGTGATAACAACTGCCCAAGAAACTTGAGTTTCCTACATCAGTCATCATTCTAGAGTTGACTTCTTCATTGGAACCTTCAGGACATTTTAGTTTCATAATGATATATTTTCCATTATTCTATGTATGTATTATACATTTTTCTTAAGGAAATTAACTCAGATGATTCACTGCAAGATCAAATACTGATGCTGAAGCTTCAATACTTTGGCCTCATAATGAGAAGGCAGGACTTATAGGAAAAGATCCTGATGTTGGGAAAGATTGAAGTTAAAAGGAGAAGGGGGTGGCAGAGGTTGAGATCAATAGATAGTGACCTGGAAACAATAACCATGAATTTGGACAGACTTTGAGAGATGGTAGAGGATAGAAGGACCTAGAGTGCTCTGGTCCATGGGACTCACAAAGAGATGGACATGACTGAAAGCCTGAACAACAAATACATTTTACTTAGCATTTGAAAACAAGCAATAAATAGCCAGTGGAAGTATTGGTATCCTATTGACTCTTCATTTCTCTTCTTCCCTGCCCAATCCTTGACATTTATCCAAACAGTCATTTTTCAGTTGTGTCTGACTCTCTACAACCTCTCTTTGAGGTTTTCTTGGCAAAGAACCTGGAGTGATTGGCCATTTCTTTCCCCAACTCATTTTACACATGAGGAAATTGAGGCAGTTAGTGACTTGCCCAGCGTCACGCAGCTAGTTAAGCGTCTGAGGTCAGATTTGAACTTGGACTCTTAAGTCCAGCACTCTATGACCTCTGTCTTTCTCAGCTTTGCCTGAATGTCCGTTTCTCTTTTGACTCTGGTTTCTGTTTATTCTCATTAGACATGAATCTTTCCTCCAGTGTCAGTCCACTAGACTCCTACTTTACTCTTGTGTTCTGAAGAGTGGATTCCTTCTTGTACTCTCACCAAAGGAATTTGACTATTGAAGTAAGAAAAAGAATTTGTTGAAAGGCAGTTTTCCTTAGAAAAGAGTTGTGTCATTTTGAAGAATTTTGAAGAATGGGCCTCTATGACCAGGTCCTTACTGAGAGGGATGCTAATAGCAGACTTTTGTATATCACTTTATGCTTTGTAAAACACTTTATATGCAGCCATCTCTTTTTGAGTTTCACAATAACCTTTTGAGGCAGTTAGTGTTGTGAAAGAATATCTTGGTTTAATTCTCAGCTTTTCCAGTTGCTTTCTTATGTGAGTCCATTCCGATCACTTGATTTGGGGCCTTAGTTCTTTCTCTTTAAAATGTTTGATCAAAATGAATTTGATCAGGAGTTCTTAATCTGAGATCAATGTCCTCCCAATAAGTCTATGAACTTGGACGGGAAGAAAAATATATATTTATGTTAGTATAGTTTCCTTGATAATATTATATATTTTATTTTAGACATTTAAATGCATTATTCCGAGAAGGTATCCATGGCCTTCACCATACTCTGAAGAGGTTCATGACACAAAACAAATTTAGAATCCCCGGGGGGGGGGGGGGGGGGGGGAGGGAGAGACAGCTAGGTAGCTCAGTGGATTGAGAGTCAGCTCTAGAGACTGGAGGTCCTAGGTTCAAATCTGGCCTCAGACACTTCCCAGCTGTGTGACCCTGGGCAAGTCACTTGACCCCCATTGCCCACCCTTACCACTCTTCCACCTAGGAGCCGATACACAGAAGTTAAGGGTTTAAAAAAAAAAAAAAAGAATCCCTGGCCTGGGGCAGCTGGATGGCTCAGTAGTGCCTCAGTAGTGAGGCCTGGAGGTCCTGTTTTCAAAATGTGGCCTCAGACACTTTCTAGCTGTGTGACCCTGGGCAAGTCACTTAAATAAATCCCAGTTGCCTAGCTCTAACCATCATTCTGCCTTGGAACCAATACTTAGTTCAATTGTAAGACAGAAGATAGGATTAAAAAAAATCCCTGAACTGCATAAATTTTTAAAAAATCCCCTTTCAGCTCTAAATATCAAGGTTTCCTATTTTAGAAACAAAGGAACTGGGTCTCGAAGTAGAATGACTTGCCCAATATCACATATTTAAAAATAAGAGATCCAGAACTCAAACCCAGATTCTCCAAATTCAGATTTTTGTCAGAGCCTGTGCTTTGTCCCATTAAATAAGTTTTTTTTAATTTATTTTTTAAACCTTTACCTTCCTCCTTAGAATCAATACTGTTTATTGATTCCAAGGCAGAAGAGCAGTAAAGTCGCTAGGCAATGGAGGTTAAGCAACTTGCCTAGGTTTACACACCTGGAAGTGTCTGAGGCCAGATTTGAACTGAGGGCCTCCTATCTCTAGGCCTGGCTCTCAATCCACTGAGCTACTCAGGTGCCCCCCACTAAATATATTTTGATGATATGGGATCCTGTAATCATAGAATATTGGAGTTAGAAGATATTTTATGCCTAATCTGTAAAGAAGACATGCTTGTTCTCTAGTAGGTTTAGCCTCCTGACTTCTTTTTTAGTTTTAGAAAAAGAATTTAAATGTTTTGATGAACAGCTTTAGAGTGTGGTTTTGCTCTTTTGAGTGATGATTGCTTTAAAATTACTGTATTAATGGTGGGCAAGGGTAATGACATGTAATTCCACAAAATGTGTTATTCAATTTATAACAAGTTTTTCTTCCAACCGTTAGGACCATGGATACCACCATTCTAGTGAATACTTGTGGTCTTTGAACTTCTGGCTGTTTTGTGTAAAAGCGGAAAGACATTTTAGCAAAGAGTGGTACAATTACTCATTCACTTCCCTGCTTATTATTACCCATGGTTATTTGAAGATCAACAGGGTGGTTTTTGGACTCATCTTTCCAAAAGTTTATTTTTATTTATATTTTTAAAATAAGTTTTTATCGATGCCTTTTTTTTAGTATCACCATAAATTTCCCCAGGTTCTTACCCCCTTACAATAGAGCCATTCCATATTACAAATAGTATAACGACAAAAAAAAAAGTGAAAGAAGAAAAAAGGGAGAATAACTGATAAATACATTGAAAAAGACTGAAAAAAACATACAGCGTACAAAACTTACGGACATTCTACCGCTGCCTTGGGATAGGTTTGTTGGGGACTGAAGTGGGGTTAGGTCTTCTCATATTTTTTTTTTGAGTCATGCTTGTTTCTTTATAATTTTGTAGCATTATTTTTTTGGGGAAGGGGGGTGGTTGTTTATTCCCTTTATATTGTTTTAGACATGCATATTGTTTTAAAAATTCATTCTATTAATGACTGATTCATATATTAGCCATCAAAGAAATACACTTTATTCTATTTCTGTGCCACATTAGCTTGTTGATCTAGAGCTATTCTATGGAAAAATGCAACTTATTCCAGAAACAGGAACGTACGTGTTTTTAATGTGTGCAGATGGTGGTTTCATATGGCACACACACTCTTTGTTTTGCTTTTCCAAGTGAAAAAGGAATAGGAATGAGTTTCTATCTATTCTAGAAAATTTAGTCATGGAAGTGATTTCTAGTTTATTGAAATCATAAAACTTCACAACTCAGAGAATCTTAGGGCCCTACGAAATCATCCATCGTTGTTGTTGTTGTTGTTGTTGTTGTTGTTGTTGTTGTTGTTGTTGTTGTTGTTGTTGTTGTTATTGTTGTTATTGTTGTTATTGTTGTTATTGTTGTTATTGTTGTTATTGTTGTTATTGTTGTTGTTGTTATGATGATGATGATGATGATGATGATGATGATGATGAAACTATCTTTTCTCTTAGAATCCGTATTGATTCCAAGACAGAAGAACAGTATGGGCTTTAATAAGTCAAAACTGGACAAGGTTTTATTGGTTAAGGGTACCTAACTTCCTAGTGCTTTTTACCTTTGACTACACATACAAAATAAATTGTATTGCTTATAAATACTGCTTGTGTCTGATGTGACATCAGATCTGTAGGCTTGAAATAGACTGAACCTCTTTCCTACCCCACATCCCCGACATGTCTTCTCTGAAGAGATCTGTATTTTTAAAATTTAAGTGAGAAGGGCAGCTAGGTGGCCCAGTGGGAGAATCAGGCCTGTGGATGGTGGTGCTGGGTTCAAATGTGGCCTTGGACACTTTATTGCTGTGTGATCCTGGGCAAGTTAGTTAGCCCCCCTTTGCCTAGCCCTTGCTACTCTTTTGCCTTGAAAACAATACTTTAGTATCCATCATAAGATAGAAGGAAAAGGTTAAAAAAAAATTTTTTTTCCCAGTAAGAGCTTCTTACACTGTTTAAGTGATTTACTCATGCATTTAATATCAGTGTCACAATTTAGGAATGTTTGGTATATTGTAAAAAAAAAAAATTTTTTTTATCCTGCCTTTGTGATTGGATTAAATCAATGAATAAACATTTATTAAGCATGTACTATGTGCCAGATACTGTTCTAAATGCTAGGGATACAAGGAAAGATAGTAGCCTTCTGCCTTCTAGGAACTCATGGGGAAGAGAGCATGTAACTCTGTGCGAGTAGGATATATACTTTGTAAGTGAGAGGTAATTAATTCCTGAGTGAAGATAATGGGGAGAAGGGAAGGGTGTTGGAAAAATGCCCTTTTGACTGAGTTTTGAGAGGCGAAGAGAGAGAGAGCCTTCCAGGCACAGGGAAATGGTACAGAATCAGGAGAGCTTGGGCGATGGTGTGTTGGTGTCCAGTGTCTCCGGATCATATAAAGCCTAAAGAAAGGAGCAAAGTGTAAGAAGACCAGAAAAGTGGGAAGGGGCCAGATTGCAAGGGGCTTTAAAAGATGTAACAGGAAGTTTTTATTTGATCTTGGAGGTAATAGGGAGCCGCAGGAATCTATTGAGTAAGGAAGTGACCTGGTTAGATCTGTGCTTGAGGAAGAGGACTATGGAGATTGAATCCCGGACAAAGTAGAATGGAAAGAGACTTGAAGCTACTCAAAGAATGGAAGTGGCAGACTCAGAGCTCGAAGGCCACTAGCTGCCTTATTTCTTTTTTTTAAAACTCTTTCCTTCTGTCTTAGAATTAGTAGAAGTACTGGTTCCAAGGCAGAAGAACAGTGAGGCCTAGGCAATTGGGGTTTAAGTGACTTGTCCAGGGTCACATAACTAGGAAATGTCTGAGGCAGGATTTGTGTCTGGCTCCCTATTCCCTGAGTCACTTAGCTGCCTTGTTCCTTAGTAAGTTATTGTTTAGTTCCTTCCTGGTTTGCTCTTATTAGTAATGGGAATCACAGGTGATTTATAAAAAAAAAACCAAGAAATTTAGCAGAAAATAGTCTAAGACATTCATGCCTTGGAAGAAAACTGGCCATGCTAGAGTATGTATGTTTATCTTCTCTCCTCACCTCTTTTTAAAACAACTCTTACCTTCTGTCTTAGAATTGATATATGTATTGGTTCCAAGGCAGAAGAGCAACAAGGAGTAGGCAGTTGGGTTGACTTGTCCAGGGTCACATTGCTAGGAAAGGTCTGAAGCTGGATTTGAACCCAGGACTACATATCTGGGCCAGGCTCTCTTATCCACTGAGCCACCAGCTGCCCCTCCTTTCCTCCTTTTTTTTTTTTTTTTTAAACCCTTACCTTCCGTCTTGGAGTCAATACGGTGTATGGGCTCCAAGGCAGAAGAGTGGTAAGGGTAGGCAATGGGGGTCAAGTGACTTGCCCAGGGTCACACAGCTGGGAAGTGTCTGAGGCCAGATTTGAACCTAGGACCTCCCGTCTCTAGGCCTGGCTCTCAATCCACTGAGCTACCCAGCTGCCCCCCTTTCCTCCTTTTTTAATAGTTGTGAATGAAGAGTTCACAACTCTTGAGTATTTGACTCCAGGGGAGTGGTAGCTTATGTAATATATGATGTCTTTGCTACACAAATAGCAATCTGACAGCACTTTGGCATGATTCAACAGGTCTTAGGCAGTTGCATGTTTGGAATGGATTTAAACTTTCCCCCTTTATTAGAAACCATTTGTACTGAGAACCAGAGTGGATGACTTCTTCATTTTTTTCTCTTTTATCTGTTGCCTCCAACAAAAACGTTAAGCCCTTGTAACATATTTTAAAAGAAAAAAGAGTGTTTTTAATTTAACAGGCAGCCACTAGAGTTTATTGATTATCTGTACGGTGTGTTCAGACCTGTGCTGTGGGAAGCTTGTTTAGAATGTTATTGTGGTCTCTATTTTCTGTCTTTATTCTTCTTCCCAGGTAATAAAAGTCAATGAAACTAATACTATTTCCCCCCATATTTACTTTAAAGGTTAAGATAGGGGGCAGCTAGGTGGCTCAGTGGATAGAGAGCTAAGCCTAGAGAAAGGAGGTTGGTTCAAATATGGACTGAGACACTTAATAGCTGTGTGACCCTGGGCAAGTCACTTAAACCCAATTGCCTAGCCCTTAGAGCTCTTCTGCCATGGAATGATACTTAGTATTGATTCTAAGACAGAAGATAAGGGTTAAAAAAAAATTAAGATAGTCATACCATCTAACTGGTGATTTAAACATTTTACTTAGGAAATAAAGCCTATGAATCAAATCTCTGGGATAGTACTTACAGCCTGGAAGTTATTATTTTTATTTTTTAGATTTAATTTTTGATTTTTTCAGTCATATGTAAAAATTATTTAGGATTTTGAGATGTGTGCTTTCAATTCTTATTTACTACTTGCTTAGATTTTGAACTTTTGAAGGAGCAGTTGGCATTGGCTTTGTAGGATTAGAGTGACATTCCAGCATTCTTGGTATAAGGGATTAGGGGTATAGGTGGACGGTGCTCATCTTCTGAAGTTCAATTCCAACCTCAAACACTTCCAACTGTGTGACCCAGGGCACTTCACTTACGCTTGTTTGCCTCAGTTCCTCATCTGTAAAATGAGCTGGAGGAGGAAATGGCAAATTTCACCGACATCTTTGCTAAGAAAACTCCAAATGAGGTCATGAGGAATTGGGCATGACTGAAAAACAACTGAGTATACAGAGATTAGTGGTTTTCAGCTGGTGAAATCCTTGAATCTGGGGAAGGTGCTTGGTGGTCTTGGTTCCAGATTAGCAAGATGGGAACCTATGATGCAGAAATTGAATGGGCTTTGGGGAGTTGTTAGAGGAGGGACAATAATGATGCTGCCAAATATTTTGCCATGTAGGCCATGAACCAGTTGTGGAGAAAGATGGATTCTCAGAGAAGGCTCCAGCTTAGTAGAGATGCCACTTATAAAGAATCCTTCCTTGGAAGCCAGGTAAAGGAGAAAGAGCTTTGTATTGACTCTAGAGTCAAGGAAGCTGGATTTGAATGCCACCTCTGTTGACACCTTTGTGTAATGCTGGCAAAGTCACTTAGCCTCTGTGGGCCTCTTTAAAGTAAAGGAGTTGGACTAAAAAGGCCCCTAGATCTATGATTCTATGTCAATATACCTATGGATACAGTCTCCATCATCATATTATTTACATATATGTTTACATATTGGCTTCCCCAATAGAATGCAAATTCTCTGAATTGTAGAAACAGTTTTTCATTTTGTCGTTTTCCCAGTGCTTTTGTGTTTTGTACATCGTAGGTACTTAAATAGATGATTGTTGAATTCAATTAAAAACCAAACAACAAACTGGAAGATCCAGTTATGTTTATAGGTCCAGCCCACAATTATTGCCTTCTCTTCCCTCCACCCCATCTCTAGTCATCAAAACAAACTAGGCATTGCTCTTTTCAGGGCACCTGTGTTGGAAGCAGTATCCTGACTGCTTTTTCCATACCCCCTTGCAAGTTAGGCTAGGTGTTTTGTTTTGTTTTTTTAATTTAAATTTTGAATATTTCCCCCTGGTTACATATTTCGTGTTCTTTCCCTCTCCCCCAAGCCTCCAACCCCCCTTAGCCGATGCACAATTCCACTGGGTTTTACATGTATCACTGATTAAGACCTAATTCCATATTATTGATAGTTGGACTAGAGTGATCGTTTAGTATCTACATCCCCAATAATATCCCCAACATAGGCTAGTTTTCTTTAAAAGGAATTGAAATTGTCCTTGAGATTTAATTATCTCAAGAGACTAAAATATAGACGTGTCCTGGGTACAAAACAGACAGGAAAAGAGGGTCTGGAATGCCTTCATGAGGCTTCAGTTTGTAGATCAGCAACATGAATAATGCCAGACAGCTATGCTCAGCTGAAACAGGCACATTATCCTGGTTGAACATCCATCTTCTCCCTGTTATGGTTAGGTAAACCTCCTTTTGTTAACTGATAATGGCATTTACTGTGTCTCCTGCATTTTGTTATTGGATCTAAATTCACTACAACACCCCAACTCACTACCAACTCACTACAACACCCCAAATGACTTTCTCTTCTCATGATTATTTTTAATGCTTATTTTAACTTATGTAAGATTTGTAAAAATTGAAGGGGAAGGAATGTCTTTCAGAATGTATATAATTTTGCTTCAACTCTAGACAGCTTGCCTCCTCTTCTTCCTTCCATTCCCCCAGACACTTACGGCATTAGTTGTGTCTTCTCAAGAGCTGGACAAAGATGACCTCCTCATACTTGACTGGTTGAACAAAGTGGTCTTGTCTAGCATGCTCTTGGTTAAAATGTCCTGAGAGACATACCTGTCCTTGGTGCTGAATCTTTGAAGCACCTTTAGTAAGACTATTGAAACAAATGACCCATTTTGAGGAAGCTGTGGCATAATGGGAAAGATCATTGGATTTGGAGTCATCCGATCAGAGTTTGACTCTTTGCTATTTACTAGCTACATGACTTGGGCAAACCACTTAGCATGTCTATGAAACAGTTATATTACTTGATAATGTGTTGGTGAGGAATCAGCTTTGTAAGCCTTATGGTGGTATAGAATTGTGAGTTGTTTTTAGGATAAAGCTTGTTAAAAAAGACTTGAGCTCTGGCCTTTGGGTTGTAAAATCTCAAACTAGTCTGAAAAAAAGAAATTCAACTTTCAGTCTAGGTTGAATTTTGATGATACAGAGATCTCTTCCCTAAGAACGATCTGGATAATAGACACTTGAAGCAAGCAGTGAAATTGTTCATTTGGTCATGTTATAAGAAGTTTTCACGAAGTTCTTCTTTCCCAGGAGTAGGCAGTCCATTTGTCCCTTATCCCTGAAAGGGATTATCTATTCCAGTATTCATTATTTAACTGGTCTCAAGACTGTCTCGTCCTCCCCCCCCCCCCCAATCCCCCCAAAAGTGCCGAAACTCCTCTTCTAAAGTACAAGATAGCTAATATTGGATTCAAAACTGCCTTCTCATCTTGTTGAAGGGACTGATGGCTGAACATGCCTATCCTTTTTAAATACTGTGATGGAAGGACAATGAACTCTCTTTTCTAAATGAGGTGGGAGGGAGCTTTGAAGAGAAACAACAGTTGGCTACTGTTTATGTTCTCTCTGAGAATTCCACTGTCTTTGGAAGTTGAGGGACAAAAACACACGGACAGGTTCTTAATGGTTCCCCATCTTGTATGTCATGACGAGTGGTAGAAAGGGAATTCAGAGTTACTTGTAACCTGGAAGTTCTTTCTCATGGTTTAGTTGTGGAATTGGATTCAGTTCCTTATAAAGAAGTTTCTTTATGTACTTGATAGTATCATTACTTAACAATTCACACAATTTATGCTACTAATTTTTCTTTTAGCCCTTTTGAAAAATAAAGGCATACTCAATAAATAAAATTCTCTAGTATTCATTGTAAAATGATACTGCTTGTCGGTTTGGGGAGAAAACAAATTGCTTTCTCTGTGAATTGGGATTTCCTCTCTTTAAAATCAGCTTAGAGCAAATCCCTAGACATAACATCCTGATTGAAAAATGCATTAGAGGATCCCATTGCTATGTTATTTTCTTAAAGTAACAGTTTTTTCTTTTTATAAAAGATGATTATGACCAGCATGTATGCTATTTTAAATATATTTGTGGTTTTCTTTTGAAATATTACTACTCCATATAACTCAATGGTTTTAAAACATATCTGTCACATACTCTCAGACTTGGAAGGACCTTAGAGATCGTATATTCCAACCTTTGACCCAAAGCAGGGATCCTCTCTTATATCATCCCTGACAGTTGCCCATCTACCATCTACTTGAATATTTCCAGTAATGGGCATTACCATATTTGGCAATCCATTACCATTTTGTACAATCTAGATTCAAAATGTATTTTTATTGAGGCAAATCCTGGTTCTTTGTACCTTCTACAAATTGGTCCTAGTTGTGTTTTTTTTTTTTGATGCTGCATTAATTTCTCTTATAATTAAAAATTCTATATTATATGTAATTATAGATTTTATATGCTATATTATGTGTTTATTTATGATTATAATTTTTAATTATAAATTGCCCTATTTATATATGTGTTGCGCTTAAGTGCTTCTAATGGCAGAGTCCCCTGCCATTAACAAGAGTTTAGTAAAGGGCATGAGATGGTATACAAGCTAGTCTTATTGTATTTCATTGTATATGGTTGCATGTTGGATTTCTTTTTTGTTTCATATATGTGTTGGTCTTATATCATCTAAGACTCTGAAAACTATTTGAGGATAAGGCCCATATTTCCAATGTTTTGTGTTGACTTGTGTGTTTAATTTCCATATTATTGTAGGAAGGAAAATCTCTCCCAAAAATGGTTTCATTTTTCTGTTTCCATTATTTCCTTAACCTGGCTGTCCACAGCTATTCTTACTATTTCCCAGTAAATAATAGGCCTTTGGGTTTTACTTAGAGGTAGTAAAGCAGGGTTCCATATATGTTTGTTGGATATTCAAAACATTTCTTATTAATCATAGAGTTTGAATGTTCAATTCAATTACTTCATTTGGAATCCTTAATGAGAGAGACATTTCTTGTGATGACTGATAAAAATAGGAAATGAAATTAGTGCCTTTGCAAGTCACTTTAGCTCTTCTCCTCAGTTTCCTTATATGAAAATGAGTGGGTGGGGGGCAGCTAGGTGGATTGAAAGCCAGGTCTTGGAGTCAATTCTGACTTCCCATACTTCTTATACATTTGACTCTGGACTGGTCACTTAAAGCCCCATTACCCAATCCTTTCTACTGTCTGCCTTGGAACCAATATGCGTATTGATTCCAAGATGGAAGGTAAGAGTTTTCTTAGAAAAAAAAAAAGAAAAAGAAAAGAAAAAAGAGGGGGCAGCTAGGTAGCTCAGTGGATTGAGAGCCAGACCTAGAGATGGGAGGTCTTAGGTTCAAATCTGGCCTCAGACACTTCCCAGCTGTGTGACTCTGGGCAAGTCACTTAACATCTTATTTTCCTCACGTTCCTCATCTATAAAATATGCTCTTGTTTCCCAAGGTTGTTGCAATGATCAAATAAGAAAATAATTGTAAAATGTTTTGTAAATCTCAAAAAATTTTATCAATGCTAGGTTATTATTATTATATTCTTCGTGATATCTCATAGATTATAGACAATGGCTTGGTGAACATATCTGCAAGACATTTCCCTATCTTCACTTAAATTGCATTTGATCCAGTTAATCTGAACTCCTTTAAAGCAATGGAGTGCTTTCTTACTGTCTCATTACTTATCTTAGGCTTAGCTTCCCTCTTAACCACATTTGTTCTTCCATTTTCAGTTTAAAGATCATTTTCTTTGATTGAGGAGATAAGAGAGAAGCAAAATAGGAGTTGAACAGCTCTGCTTTCTCCCAGTTTTATGTTAACGCTACCCTAATTGCAGACATTTAGTCTATTTGGTTTTATTCCTTTTATGGGGTAATAAAGGGCAAAATTCAGTGGCTCCATGTTGCTGTCTGTGAATATTCTAACCACTGGTGAAGGTCACAAACCCTGTATGTTTTTAGTAGACTACCTTCATGAATAGCTGGCTAAATAATTCATTAGCTTGTGACCATTCTGGTGATGAGCTTGTCTAGATTTATCTAGTCTGGGCCTCCCTCAGAAAGCACACCTCCCATCTAGCATTCAGGCACATATCTGAAGCCTTTCCACATTGGTGCCGGACCTATCAGAGCTTACACTTTACTGTTAAACTTTTAGGGGATAGAGATCTACCATATGCCACTAAGAGGCAAAGGAGAACTTTGTTTTGCCCAGTATAGTCTCTGCTTTTCTCTCTCCTTTAAACATTTTTTTTGATTGTTGTTTATTTAGCATTTTTCAGGAGATTAGCCTTCTGATCCTATTCTTAGAGGTTCTTGCCCCTTTTGTATTCATGCCAATTGAGTGCTCCTGTTTTCTCATCTTTTGGATTTTTCTTTTTTTTAACATCTTAAGTTTATACAAAGAGTTCCCCATGCAGGTAACTTGTTTAGATGCCATCTCCTTTTCTTAGTTACTAGAATTATTAATGGACTTTTATTGTCAGAATTTTGTTTTTGAGGCTTTCCTGTATCTCTTCTATTATCTTCACTTTTAGAGTCTTTACACATGGACTAGTGCCTATTTTTTCCTGAACTAGTCCCTAAATAATGCTGATATTTTCCTCCACCCCGCTGAACTTTTTGAAATCCACTTTCCTACAAGTCTAAGGTGTGTCAGACTATGCCCTACTTGGCTATCATGAACTCAAAGAGGACAGTCACTTTATCCCATGTTACCTATCTCTTCTGCTTTGCTAATTATTTGATCAACTTAAAATGCATTTAGTTTACCTACTTCAACATGCATCTATCTATATATCTGAGACGGTGGAACAGAGTAGAGTCATTATCTTTTCCCAATGTATGGACTTAAGCTCATGAATTAATCGTGAGCTTGTGTGTAAACATATGCTTAGCTTAGGCTCTTAATAAAAACCTGTTGAGGATTGATTGGTTCCCTTTTTCTTCTTTCCTTCTTGTATTGTTGTTCAGACTGCTTTTAAAATGCGTCTACATTTCCTCAGGAATCACTCTTCACAATACTTTACAAATTATGGGCATTAGTTATTTTGGTAGAGGTTTCAGTATCCTGACATAGAATTCAGTAATTTCCTGACTGATCTATTATTTTCAAGGCATAAGAGCCTGATGCTTAGGAGGAATACAAAGAAACGGACAGAGAAAAATCCCTCCTGTCAAGGATGCTACAGTCCCAGGAGTGAACCAAGACCCATGCGTGTGTAAAAATAGCTAACAGTAAAAGACAATCATATATCTGAAGAGGATAGTGGGCAGTGAATACTATAGAAAAAGGGGACAACTAGAGATCATTGTGAGTTGGGAGTGGGGGCATCTGGAGAGTTGAACTCAGGATGTTGGAGGTAAGTCAGCTTTCAAAGAAATGCCAATTTCTCATCATCCACATATAATGAAGACTTGACCATATTTGTATGCATGAGGAAAGAGCAACACAGTATAGCAAAGTGCCCTGACTTAGAAATCAGGAGACCAGGGTTCTAGTCTGAGTTTTGCCATTCTCTGATTTTGGCCAAATCATTTCTCCATGGAGTACCTCCGTTTCCTCTTCATTAAATCAGGAGATTCAATAAAATTTCTGTCTTGCATGGAAATACCAGAATGGCATTAGGCTATTATTCCCTTTCCTTTCACACTGGTCCAGAGAGACAGCCCAAGAGTTGGGAAAACCCAAGCTTTGTACCCACTCTGCTACATACTGGTGGCATGGCCCTGGACAAGTCACTTTACCTCTCATTGTCCACAAGTAGCTCTCTGGCATCCTGACCTGCAAAAGAATTGCTGATTGGCGGCGCTTAAGAGAAGTTAGCTTCATGAAGGCAGAAGTGGGAGTAGTTGTCATAGTAATGTTCACCTGATGTTGGAAAAACCTTGTAACTTAAAAAAAAACAAACCCCAACAACACAACCACCTCAACATCCTAAATCTAGGTGGTTTTATAGACTCCTGTGAGTGTTAGTTCAAACTGCCTGTCCTTTGTTTAGATAGCATTCATAAACATAATCTATGGCATGGAAAATTTTTTTTCTATCAGTATAAATAATTTTGCGATGTCCAAGGAATGTTGTTATTGTTGGGTCATTTTTCAGTTGGGCTTTGGGGTTTTCTTGGCAAAAATGCTGGAGTAGTTTGCCATTTCCTTCTCCAGCTCATTTTATAGATGAGGAAACTGAGGCCAAGAAACACAGACCAGTCACCTTGTAGGCCACTCAGAGAATGAGTTTTCTTCATCTTCAAACATGTTTTCAAGTCTTGAAAAGGGTTTGGGATATTTGAGAGGTGATATTTCTTACCAAGCATGACAGTGCTTCTCTCAGAATGGTCAGAACACTATCATTCTTTAGCTCGATGACTTCCTCACCACCTTCTTTCTTAGGAAGGACCTCTGGATTTCTTCACTTGACTTTTGGAGGCAGGGAGGAGGTGTGGATTTGAGGTCCCATTGATGTAAAGAACTCTTGGTAAGAAAACTCCCTCTACTACTGCCAATTGGAGGAGACAAAGAAAAGCAAAAAGTGAGACCCTGCCCTCAAAGAACTAGAATCTAAGGGAGAAGACAGAACACAAACAATGATATACAAATAAACCATATCCAGGATAAATTGGAAATAATCAAAAGGGAAGGCACTAGACTTGAGAGAGATCAGAAGAAACTTCCCTCTGAAGATGAGATTTTTAGATGGGACTTGAAGGAAGCCCTGGACAGCAGGAGATGGACAGGGCTGAGGACATTCTGTTCATGAGGGACAGTCAAGAGGAGATAGACGTTTTTCTTTGAAGGCCAGTTTCCTGGGATCCTTGAGTCCTTTGCTTTTTATGGACACACAGCCACCACTCTACTATAATTTAACCCCTCATTCCTTCTTGCTTAGACTATTCTGTACCTTCTCCAGTCCATCCTTCATATGGCTGTCAAGGGGATTTTTCCTACGGTGGAGTTCCGACTGTGTTATTCCCCTTCCTCTGTAAGCTCTGCTACCTCCCTAATTAACCCTAGAATCATGTATCATTTGATGTTTCGTTTTATCCCATTAACATTTCTCATTTTGTTTTACAATTTAGGTAATTATTGGTACAATGGCACTAGGTCAGCCTTATTGTTGGCAGAGGGGTGGACTTGGAGTCTAGCGGTCAATGCAAATCTAGCCTCATGTTCTCTTGTTGGACAAGGAACCCAATCTCCAGACTCTGCTTCAATTTCCTCATCTATAAAATGGGAAAGGGGCAGCTGGGTAGCTCAGTGGAGTGAGAGTCAGGCCTAGAGACAGAAGGTCCTAGGTTCAAACCCGGCCTCAGCCACTTCCCAGCTGTGTGACCCTGGGCAAGTCACTTGACCCCCATTGCCCACCCTTACCAATCTTCTACCTATGAGACAATACACCAAAGTACAAGGGTTAAAAATTAAAAAAAAAAAATGGGAAATAGCAGTTACCCCCATGTAAGTTTTGAGATATTTATTATACATCAAGCACTTTCCAACTCTTAAATGTTAGCTATTACTATTAGATAAATATGTTAACATACCCATTGGAGATGTTTGTTGAGAATTTTTGTTATTATTATTTTTTTTTACTAATAGGAATATGTTGTCCAACAAATTTGGAGATTACTGTTCCAGTCTAAATAGTCTCCCCTTCTTTTGCAAGAGGCAGGTGATAGAGCCCCATCTTTAGGCAGTGTTCTTTATAGAAGTATTGTCATTGTTGTTTTAGTTAGTTAGTCATGTCTAACTCTTGGTGACCTCATTTTTTATACTTTTGATAAAGATGCTGGAGGGGTTTGCTATTCTCTTCTCCAGCTCATATGACAAATGAGAAAACAGGTAAATGTAGGGTTAGATGACTTTTATCACACAGGTAATTAGTGTTTGAAGCTGGATTTGAACCTCAGGCCTCCTGACTCCTGCTCTATCCACTGTACCACCTAGCTGCCCTGAAATTGCAGGCATATTGTGGAGGAAGTAGAGTCTGGCACAATCCAGCACAAAGAAAGCTTCTTACAAAGAATCCTCTGGCACAAATGAAGGATCTTTCATTGGGGTCTTTCAGAGTCAACAAGAAATAAGTTGTCAGAAAAGGAAGTGGGAAAGAAAATTAAGTACTTGAATATAATAATCTTTAGGTAGCAAGAAAACAGTGTGGAAAGAAAGTATAGGAGCTTAAATTTGGGGTTCAACTACACAGAATCTTGCGTACAAGTGCACAGAGCTATAGGAAAGTTGCAACATTTGTGGAAGATAAAATTCTAACCTCCAGGGAATTTACATTCTAGGTGAGGAATGAGTATAAGGCATAAAATTACATGATGAGGGTTAGAGAGGTCAGAGGTTTTAGTCTGAGTTTAGCTTACTCTGTGACTTTGGATAAGTCACTTAACTTCTCAGTTTAAAAATTAAAGGGATGTAAGTCTTTCCTAAATAGTACTAATTAGTACTTAATTTTTATTTCCCATTCTAGGACTAACAACTTGAAACCATCTCAAATAAATGGGAAAGTATTTTTCTTTATATTAGCAGATCCCTAAATTACTTCATACTGTCTTCTTAAAAAAAGTTTTATTTTATTATTTTTTAGTAAAATAAAAAAATATATATTTTTCCATGGTTGTATGATTCATATTCTTTCTCTCCCCTCTTCCTTCCCCCCTCCCGGTACGGACAAGCAATTCCACTCAGAACAAATTTCCATATTATTCATTTTTATAATAGAGTAATCTTTAAAAAAAAAGCCAAACCCCAAAATATTGTACCTATATAAACAAGTGATAAATCATATATTTTCTTCACAAAAAAGTATTTAAAAAATTAAGCAGCATTTGATAAATAAGGAAATATTTTTTTAAATCCGAGCTGTATTATTGTTAATAAGTATAGCAATTTGTTTTATTATAAGAGGAAACACTTAAAAAAAATAAACTTAATGTATTCCTATCCGTAAGGAAAATGCATCCTGACCTAGCTATATTCACTTACAAGTGACAGACCTTTGAGTTTTTAATGTTATCTCCCAAGATACCACCATTAGTATGAACCTACCCACACATCTCTAGCCTAGAGATGAAGACTTCTGATTGGATTGGCAGCTTCCATTCCAAGCTGTCTGGATATTCCCCAGCTGATACTCTAACCATTAAGTCACCACTGTTATCTCAGCCCTCTCTCTCTCCCCACCACCCAAAAGACCTTTCATTTTACTTTAATCTAAAAGTTGGAAATAACCAGGACCCACTAAAGAGTCCTTCCGTGGAGTTAAGACTTTATATTTGTATGTAAGCGATTCCTAATCTACCCTGTCCAGCAAAAAAGGTTCTGAGGGTCAGATAACCAAAAACTCTTTATTTGATTGGTAGAGGACTCACCTGGTATAAGAAAGTGTGTGTGTGGGAGTAGGGGGTGGGCAGGAGTTGGGACCCTTACCCCGTCCCTAAGCCACTTGCATTAAAGGGAGCCCTAAATAATTTCTCACTTAAAAATCTTGGATCTTGGATTTGACTTCAGTCAAAGTATTTGAACTCTTCTGGTCTTTTTACCATTTTCAAATTTCCTATTTAGAAGGTAGGTTAGGCAAATTGGTGCTCCCAGAAATAATAGCGCACAGGTATTTGATCTGGATCTGGAAAAAAAAGGGCAAGGAAAAAGACCTTCTCCTTCTTTGTCCTAACACTTAATGCCAAACTTTCTGGAGGACTAAAGTCCTTTAGAAACAGGCTGAAACCTTGGGGTCCACCTCACTTCCCAATGGACTGTTTCTTCATTGCATCTACAATCAGTTTTTGGGTTTAAGATGAAGGTTTATTGAGATAGTCCTTAAGGGATTTTGATCAAAGGTTACTTAGAGTGCTGGACTTAGCTTCAAGAAGACCTAATTTCTTATTCTGTTTCACTTATTATCTGTGTGAACCGGAGTACCTCACTTAAGCTTCTTTTAACCTCAGTTTTCTGTTCTGTAAAATGGAGATATTGCTAGCACCAACTTTACCAAGTTATTTTGAGCATTAAATAACATGTTATTTAAATACATATATATATATATATATATATATATATATATAAAACAAATAAATGTTCATTGTAAAGTTTAAAAGTTCTATGTAATATTAGCTGTTATTTAATGAGTAAAAGATTGGTAATCCAAGGTTCTTATTTACTCAAAATTATAATTTTAAATTATAATTTTATAATAAAAAATAAATTATAATCATAAAACTCAAAAAATTATTGTGCCATGTATATATAGTATGGACAAAGCACAATGCTATTTTCATAACTAGAGCTGAAAGGAACCTCAGAGACCATCTAGTCCAATTAACCCCCTCATTTTACAGGTAAATAAACAGAGGTACACAAACCTTAAGTGACACGTCCAAGGAGAGCAAGTGGCAGAGCAGGGAGAATTCCTGGTCCTCTACTATAAATCACACTTTTTCTTCTTTTAAAAATTATTTCCTTGGGGGCAACTGGGGTAGTTCAGTGAATTGAGAGCAGGCCTAGAGATGGGAGGTCCTAGGTTCAAATCTGGCCTCAGACACTTCCCAGCTGTGTGATCCTGGGCAAGTCACTTGACCCCCATTGCCCACCCTTACCACTCTTCTGCTTTGGAACCAATACACAGAATTGATTCCAAGACAGGAAGGTAAGGGTTTAAAAAAAATTATTCCCATTTTAGAAGTTTCTGTGCCTTTGACTTGATTGTTGACCCTAAGGAAGAGAGAAAAACTCGTGTGGTTTTCTTTTTTTCCCCCCTTTGAGTTAGTCTTAAAATATTGATATTTTAGGTCTAAATCTTATTGTGGATATTATCCCTGCCATAATGCACAGAAGCAACTCTTCTGTATGAAGATGGTGCAGGGATACCGAGAGATTAAATACTTTGCTCACAGACATCACAATAGAGACCCATCTTGAACCTAAGTCTTCCTGACTATATGGCCCAGCTTCAAACTTGATCTTTCATGATGTCTCTTTTAAAAATTGGGGTGCAGCTGGGTGGCTCAATGGATTGAGAGCTAGGCCAAGAGACGGGAGGTCCTGGGTTCAAATGTGGCCTCAGACATTTCCTAGCTGTGTGACCCTGGGCAAGTCACTTAACCCCCATCGCCTAACCCTTACCACTCTTCTGCCTTAGAACCAATACACAGTATTGACTCCAAGACAGAAGGTAAGGGTTAAAAAAAAAAAAATCTTTTTATTTGGGGCAGCTAGGTAGGAGGGAGGGAGGGAGGGAAGGAGGGAAGGAGGAACAGGTGGAGGGAGGGAGAGAGAGAGAGAGAGAGAGAGAGAGAGAGAGAGAGAGAGAGAGAGAGAGAGAGAGAGAGAGAGA
>NC_058131.1:501378698-501472787 GCF_016433145.1 Gracilinanus agilis | reverse complement strand
GGCAATGGGGGTCAAGTGACTTGCCCAGGGTCACACAGCTGGGAAGTGTCTGAGGCCAGATTTGAACCTAGGACCTCCCGTCTCTAGGCCTGGCTCTCAATCCACTGAGCTACCCAGCTGCCCCCTTTAAATAATATTTTAATATAATTTTATATTTATATATAATTTAACATAAACATATAATTCCCTTATTTTGATATATAAATAAAATACATAGTTCCATATACATAATAATATTTATATAAATGGGCATTCAGGTGGCTCAGTGAATAGAGGGCCTGGTTTGAAGTTAAAAGGACTCAAATTAGCAATCTAACCTCAGATACTTCCTAACTTTGTGATTTCTAGGCAAGTCACTTAAATTCAGTTACCTAGTCCTTATTTGTCTTCAGTCTTAGAACTGATACTTGTATCAATTCTAAGACAGAAGATGAGATTTTAAAAAAGGTTACATATAAATTATAATTACAGGATCTCTCAGCTTATAAGCAACTCAAGGGCAGGGACTGCCTCTTGCCTGTCTTTGCGTCCCTAATACTAAGCAGAGTGCCTGGTACTTATTTGGTACATAATAAGTGTTTACTGACTGATTGGAAATAAGATGATCCCTTCCTACAATAAAACTTCATGAATTAACTTGAATACTTAGAACTCTCATTCATCACCCCTATGTCCAGCTAATTCTACACACATAGGACAGTGAGTACAAGAAAACTTGGAGATCTATCACTTAGCATTCCCCATAGAAGCCTAAACCCCACTGATTCCTATAAGTGATGGCAGACACTTCCAGCCTTTGGAAGGAAAGGGACAGTGGAATGAAGAGAGATCAAAGATACAGGCAGGATGAAAGTTGCACAAGTGTCTCTTACTACCTTCCAGAAGGGAAACGAGCATTTGGATTTAAAGGAAAAGGGACCTGGAAACCCAGATGGGGTCAGTTCTCTTTCCCTGGAGATAACGAGGATAGGGATGGGGTCTGAGCCAATTTAATCTACCATCCTCAGGTATTTTTGTAGCAGTGCAGTGGCAAAGAATCCATAATGAGAAGAATCAACACCAAGACATCAATACATAGAACTTATTCTAAGACAGAAGGTGAGGATTAAAAAAAAAATGCATCAAGGAAAAGGAATCAGTATTATCAGATGAGAAAAAATTTAATCAAGTGTCTAGCTTTCATGCAACATCAGCAAGAAACTGCAGAATAGTTCAAAAGGGAAAACTTTTTTTTTTAAATTACCATTGAATTAGGTTAGAAATCACAGTTTGAAATACAGAATAAAAATAAAACTGAATACATGATGAAGAATGACACCAAAAAAGTATAAGCTTATCAAACAGTGAATTTGGATCATGAGAAAGTACTGAGTGGAGGGAAATTTGGCAGAAAAGAAGCAACAGTGTTAAAGAACACACAAACTCTCCAAATAACTTAACCTTGAAGAAACAATGTTCTAACTTAAGGAACATTGATGTGTCCCAGAAGAATATGACAATCTTAAAAGACCCTAAATTCCACAACATAAGAACTAGTACAAGAAAATGGTCTACAACTTCTGAATTTAGACAGCACTCTTTGAGAGACTATTTAGATAATTACTAGAAGAAGAAAAAAAGACTGCTTCAAACTCTTAATTTCATGGGAGCATAGCAAGGGGATAATGTTATGTAGGCAGCTAGGCAACAGTTCTGGTCCAGGATTCAGGAAGTACCTGAGTTCAAATCCAGGCCTCACACATTTACTAGAAGCTGTATGACCCTAAGCAGGTTACTTAACCTTTATCTGCCTCAGTTTCTTCATTTATAAAATGAGGATAATAATATCAACTACTTTCCAGGGTTGTTGTAAGACTAAAGTGAGATAATGCTTGGCAAACCTCAATAGTTCTTTAAAAGCTTGCTCTATTGTATCAGAAAGAGAATGAGAGAATATGATAAAAATAATGTCTGAGTAAGTCTGAAAGGGAAGGAGTAGAAAGTTGAGAGATGTTTATCGTCCTAGGGAAAAAGAAAAAGAAAGGGAATGGAAAGAACTTCACTAAATGTTCACTAAAGAACATTCCAACATGATTTAAAAAAAAAAAAAGGTTTATGTTTTCAGCTGCAAGCAGAGACTTTATAAATGGGTTTCATCTGAGTGGAATTTTCACATTTTGAAACTACCTGCTTTGAAAATGGGTTATACCTCCCTGAATAGCATCCTGCCCGAGGAAAAGATATATATCAGTCCTCAAGGACAACCAGCCCCTCTAGTGTAGCGCAGGGCGGCAGACCAGAGATAGGATACCATGACTTTAGAATTGGAGATTCATTTTGTTGAGCAAGGGGGTGTGATTGGCCCTAATATGTGTGGCACAGGGTTACCAATATTACATAATAGTGCTTCCTTCTGACATGACTTTTCTCATTAATGTCAATTTCTAAAATCAAGACTTAAGAGAGAATGGGTAGATCTTATACATTATAAATGCCATAGTTATTGAAAAGAAGAATTTCAAACTTTTTCCTTTAGAAGCTTCATCCCCATGGAAGATGCAGAGAATATTCAGAAGGAACAAGTCAGGGTAATAGTCCATGAATCAGGAAATAAATTTGGAATAGTCAGGGAAGAGAGATGAGGAGAAAGCAAAGGAAAACCTTCTTGGAGATGAGTAGAGCAAAAAAAAAAAAAAAAGCAAGAATTTGAAGGGTAGTATGAGAGAAGATTTTTGAACTATTTCTTTAAATGGATAGGGAAATAGAAGGGAGAAATAAACAAGAAAAAATTGATTTAAATAAATTCCAAGAAATTAGGGTAGAGCAGGCAAATGAGTGTGGGAGTTTTGAGGAAAGGAACCTGTGGCAACAGGCTAGACAAGGGATGACACTCTAAAGAACAAAATGGGGAGGGACATTTAAATATTAAGGTTATATAATAAATAGTAGCACCCAATTTTTTTTCATCCCAAAAGCAGTAAAGAAACATGAGTAGTTTTTAGTGCTTTTTTGTTATTAGAGATAAAATTTTAGACAGTATTTTAGAAATATGAACTGAAAGTAGAATGGTTTGTTTTGGCAAATAGTGTGATCCTCTTTAAGTGGAGTCTGGAGGGGATTTCTGTTCAAGTAGGGATCTTAGGGGATCATCTCTGAAGGCCCCTTCCTTTCCTGAGATGCTGTGATTTTTTTTTGTTGTTGTTGTTGTTGTTACTGTTGATACAAAGAAAATAGTGACTCTCCCACAAGTGTTTCAAAATAAGCTCCCATGAACTTAGAGATAAAATGTTTTAGGAAACTACCAGAAGTTCCAAACTCTTTTGGTAGTAGCTAGAGAACTGTGATCAGAACACTAACATCCTCACTTATTGGAAACAGAAAAGATCCATTAAAAAAAAAGTTGTATGAAAATGTCATGAAGACACTTTCTTGAATAATATATATATATATATACACAAATGAATAATATACATACAAAACATTACTAATGATTTCTGTCTTTAAAGATAGCAATAGGATCTGGACCTATGATTTCATGTTGGTATGGAGAAACCCCTGGTGAGGAAATCCCCCCACCATTATAGGTTAGCATCTTCTGTGCAATTTATATTTCTTGAGTTGATTAGGAAAAATGTGTCTAATGTGGCTAGAACTAGATTAAAATATAATTGGAAATGTTTAAGGAAAATAAATAAAAACATAATACAGTACAGATAATGTTTAATTGTGTATGTGTCTCTGTGTGTGTGTCTGTGTATTTTAGACCCTTCTAAGGCAGAAGGCGGGATAAGGGTTAGGCAGTGGGAGTTAAGTGACTTGCCCAGGGTCACACAGCTGGGAAGTGTCTGAGGTCAGATTTGAACTCAGGACCTACCATCTCTGGGCCTGGCTCTCAATCCACTGAGCCACCTAGCTGCTTTCTATTTGTGTTTTTTTTTCTAAAGCAACATATGGCCCTCAGGAATCTGTTCTTGCTTTGAATTATGCACCACTGACTAGATCATTGAGATGTGAAGTCATTTGCCCTAAGTCATATAGCCCAGGTATGTCAGAGGTAAAATGTCTGTCTTTTTAGCTATGTAAACAGTGATTACTGCCTTTAAAATCTTTCTGAAAAATAATATGTATTATAAAAGTAGGGAATTCTATATTTGCCCTTCAGAGGACATGTTGTTGGTGAGTTTGAAACAGACCTTGGCTTTTTGAGACCTTTTTTGGGAGGGCACAGGTTGTCCTCAAAGTCTTAGTGCAGTTTTAAGTTAACATAAAATAGCTTTAAATTAACTATTAAAGCTTAAAACTGCACTAAGACTTTGAGCAGATATCCTGTTCAAATTCTTAACACTCCAAGTGGAGGATTCCCCCTTCCCCACTCTTTAAATTTCCATCATACTTACCTGTTGTTTTCAAGCTAAGGAAAGCTTTTTGTAACAAAATAAAACAATTAAGTAAATCTATCCTGTAAATTCATCTGAAAGTAATGGCACGTAATGCTCTACATCGATACCCTTCTCTTATCTCTTTTATTAAAAAAAAATTGAGAAATCTTTTTTCTTCCATGCCAAAAAAAGTTTCACTCTATACTCTTAATCATCTCTCTCAGAGAGAGCATCTTTCATCCTCAGTACTCTAGATTCATGAATAGTCACTGTTGTGATCATAGTTCTTACAGCTTTCAAAACCATTTGTTTTTACCATGTTGGTTTTATGTTTCTCTTGGTTCTTCTTGTTTTGTTCTTCATCCATTTATAAAAGCCTTCAAAATTGTTCATCTTTATCACATTGACATTATTGTATTTGATTGGTGATGACATTATCCAGTGGAATGGAAGGAGTTTGTGAGACATAAACATACTGCCAGAGGAGATAAATTTTTTCCCAATTAACAAACATATTTCTTATTCCCTAAGTCTGTACTTGGTACAAATTAAAAAGTTCTAAACAGTAGAAATAATAGGAATATTTTCATATGTTTTTATCTGATGCTCAGAAATCTTTCTCCTTAAACCTTTTTTTTTAAGTAATTGTCTTATTATCCTATGGAAAACAAAAGAGAACCTGGAAAAACAAAATTCTTTATAATCAATCATTGCATTTTTGATTTATGATTCCTTTTTTTCTCCCTGTCCCCTTTACCTTGCCACTCTTCTCTCTTCCTAATAAGCCTAGGAATTCCCCAAAGAAATTTTCTTCTATCCTTCTTTGATCAGTGGATCTTAGACCTCATGAGGGAAGGCACTCACTGCCCCAGTGCAGAGCACACACAACTCAATGACTCAGTGGCTAAAGCGCTGGGTTTAGAGTCAGAAAGACTTGCATTCAAATCTTGCTTGCTCCAAATCAGGTACTTAACACCTTTCCCTCAGCTTCCTCATCTATAAAATGAGGGAGTTAGCATGACCTCTCATTTCTCTTCCACCTTTAAATCTCTGGTCCTTTTATTTATGAAATATAGGGTGTCCCAACAGTCTTAGTACAATTGGAAACTATTAAACTTTGAAACAATTCAAGCTTTATTAAGACTTTTGGGGACACTATTCATTTATTAAAATAACCAAAGTTGGTTGCCCTATGAATACAGAAAGACATGAACAAGAATTATATTTGATGGGAAGATATAAGATGAAAAATTTACTTCTGGGAAGGATCATAGAAGTCAACCCCTTCATTTTATGGACAAAAATAAAATAACTTATCCCAGATCACATATGTAGTAAGTAGAGAATCAGTCCAGAATTGAGGGTTGAATCATGGTCTCCCTATTTTTTTTTACTTTTCCATTCATGAATATAGATCATTAATATACGTTTGGTATGCTCCACTGTATGGATGTAGAGTGTATCCTTAGTCCAGCTTCCTCATTAACCATTCCAAAGGACCCAGTTTATTTCTTCTCTGGCTTCTCCACCACAAATTCCCTCTTGCTTTCCCAGCCCTGGTGGCATCCAGATCTAGATCAGATTATTTCAGAGCCACATCCCAATTCCATTGGTTCTCATAGCTGCTTGATCTTCGAACTTGGCTCTAAGATTTTAGATGCTTTGGGAATACAATTCTAGCTCTTCTGGGAGGTAGAACTATAGATCAAATCTCTTGAGTGCCCTGAATCCCTGAATCATTTTTTTTCTAATCTTGAGCTTTTGAAGTTGTGGTCAGTGAGCTCATGTCAGACAGTGAGAGTATGTTATTGCGTTCTTTAAGGTACCTTACTCATATCTTTTTTGGTTAAGTTATTAGGACATTTTTAGAGTTGGGACTTTTTTTTTTTTTTTTTTTTTTGGCTAAAAATACCTATCCTTCCTAACTTGTTTATCATTTTGAAGGGTTCCCTCCTCCCCTTGCCCCAATTCCCATCAGTGTTTTGATGCCTTATTGGTTAAAGATCTGAATTTTAGTTCCATGTCTGCTTGAAACATAATGTGTGTCTGGGGCAAATCACTTTTTCTTTCTCTGTCCCATTTGTTCCTTATTGGATTAAACATCCTTTTAAGCCCTTTTCAGCTCTTATTTAATGAGTTTTATGAGCAAATGTCTCCAGTATGTGTGTATACACACATTCACACAGAAATTTTTATCTGTATTTATGTGTGTTTGTATATATGTATGTGAATACATACACATATATGCATGCAGTGGGACTTTACACGTATGTGTATTTATGACTCCTCTTTCACTTCTTTTCACATACATTTTTTTTTTAAAAATTCTCCTTAGTTTTGGAATCCTGTGAATTTTTTCTATCTAGCCCCATGTATAATATTTTGTCTCCCTTTGATTTTTGTAGCTCTTTAAAATTTGATGTTACCTGGTACTTATTAACAACCCCTTTTTTTAAAACCCTTATCTTTCTCCTTAGAATCAATACATGTATTGGTTCTAAGGCAGAAGAACAGTAAGGGCTAGGCAATGGGGGTTAAGTGACTTGCCCAGGGTCACACAACTAGGAAGTGTCTGAGACCAAATTTGAACCTAGGGCCTCCCATCTCTAGGCCTGGTTCTCAATCCACTGAGCTACCCAGCTGCCCCCCTACTAGCCATTTCTGATAGAAATCCAAGCACCCACTCTGTAATCTTGGGGGAAGGTGCTTATATGACTATAAAAGCTCCGATTCTCCTTTCCCCGCCCCCAACAGTTCATAACAAAACTAAAATCAGATTAGGCTTTGCCCGATGTCCCTTTTAGATGCATTAAATGTAATTTTTCCCCGACCTAAGACACTTGAGCTTTCTCTCCTCTTGAACATTTCTGTGTTAAAAGTTTTCAAAGCCAGCATTTGCGGCTGTTCTGAGCAGATACATGAAACCAAATGTAATATTTGAAGATGGGATTGCAAACATCAGCAATTTCTATATTCCTTTAAATCACTGCATAAAATACCAGGCAGTCCCCTCCCAGTCTCCCCTTCTCCCCCCTGCTGCAAGCTCATTGGAATAATGGACAGCATCAGTATTTTCCCTTTTGGAATCTCAGTAATTTGAAGTGTGAAATGTTTTGAGGGTAGTGTCTGTTTGCTAAACTACTTAGCAATTATAGACAGCTCTCATTGTAAGTCAAATTAACATGCAGTTTCAAGCAAACTGAATTGATCTACTGAGGAGTTAGGGTTTTTTGTTTTAAACTTGAAGCCTTCAAATTAAGAATTTTTCAAACTGGAATACTTTACCAAGCACTTCCTGATCAAAAGCGTGGTTATAATAACTCGCATTTCTATAGCACTTTAAGATTTCCAAAGTACTTTCCCTCAAGATAACCCTGCCAGGAGTGAAAGTTTTGAGTGTCTGCATTTTACAGATGAGGAAACTGAGGGATAAAGAGGTGAATGGCTTACTCTCATTAAATCTTCTCTGACAGCTTCCCTTCCCCCCAGCTGAAAATGTTCTTTCTTTTCCTTCTTCTAATTATCCTAGAGCACTTTCTTTCCATCATTCACCACTTTACATTGTACTCATCTGTGTTTGTATCATAAAATCCATTCCGTCCCCCCTCCCTTTTACCCCTAGAAGAAAGCAATTTCTTTTAAAGGTAGGAACAACATTTTTCTTTTTCTCTCTGTGTCCCCAGTGCCTCATACATAGTAGGCACTTTATAATTTTTTTTTTTTCTGGAATGAATGAATCTGGTAGAGACAGCCTCCTGTAGGAAGTAGAAAGAAAGCAAGAATTTATTAAACACTTAATATATGCGTGGAACTATGCTAAGCCTTATTTAGTAGAATAATAGACAACAGCCAAACATTTATTAAGCATAAGAACATTCTTTTCTAGAAACTAGAGGAGATGCAGAATTTAACTAAAACATGGGCCATAGAGCCCCATGGGGTGGCATCTGTTTTAGGACTAAAGTTAGAGGTTCATATTTCCCACTTATTACTAATGCTTTATGATTCTGGTTGTCACTTAAATTCTCTATATAGAATAGATCCAAAGAGAATGATCCATCTCAAAACCTGAATTGGTGATTAGATGAGAATTTATTTAATTATGTGAATTGAGATAGGTTGAACCTGTTACAAGTAAAAAGGGAGCTCTCATGTTCCATGCTTGCTTAAACTCTGAGCCCTAGGAAACAAGGAGCTTTTCTCTCTTAAAATGTGTTGTTAAGTCATTTTCTTGACAAAGATACTGGCTGTAAAACTGGGTTTCTTTTGCCCTAGCAATAACTCTACTAGATCTGTATCCCAAAAAGATAAAAAATAGGGGGGGGGGGGAAAGGACCTATTTGTAGCAGTTCTTTTTGTGGTAACAAAGGATTAAAAACCAAAGAGATGTCTGTCAACTGGGGAATGGCTGAATAAGTTGTGGTAGATGACTGCAGTGGAATACTATTGTGCCATAAGAAATGACAAACAGGATGATCACAAAAAACAAAATAAAACAAAACCGGAAACATTTATATGAAGTAGGGCAGTGAGGTAGCGCAATGGTTAGAGAGGACCTGAGTTCAAGGGTGACCTCAGATACTTCCTAGCTGTGTGACCCCCACCCCTCACCCCGCAAGTCACTTAACCCCAATTGCCTCGCCTTTCTGGTTCTTCCATTTTAGAATTGAGAGTAAGACAGAAAGTATGGGTTTTAAGGGGGCGTGGGGAATGACTTCTATAAAGTGAAGTGAGCAGAACATTGTACACAGTAATATTGTTCAGTGATTGACTGAATGACTCAAACATTATCAGCAATGCAGGGATCCAAGACAACTTCAAGAGGCTTATGAAGGCAAAAGCCATCAATCTCCCTAAGAGGAAGTGATAGATTCTGAATACAGATTGAAGCATACATTCACTTTTATTTCCTTTTGTGCGTTTTTTTCATGCATAAATGAAATGTTTCTTCTTTCACCACATGATCAATAAGGAAATATATTGCATGATAGCATATGTATAACTTGTATCATATTACCTTCTATTTCATGGTGGATTAGGAGGGAGAGAACATAGATTGCAAAATATTAGAAAATGATTATTTAAAATTATGTCTGCAAGTAATTGGAAAAATATAATTAAAACAAAAAAACCCAATAAAAAAACAAAGATAGTGGAGAGCTTAGTCTTCAGCTTATTTTATAGATGAGACACTGAGACAAACAGTTAAGTTAAGGCTTCTTCAGGATCACACAGCCTAGGAAGTGTCTGAGGCTGGCTCTGAACTCAGATCTTCCAGACTTCACTGTGACATCTAATTGTCCTCCCTGTCTATATGTAGACCATATTTAATAATAGCTGTCCAGAAGACAGGATTTGATTGGCTAAAATTAATTTTATAGCTAGCTTTGTATCAGTGCATCTGCTCTTTGGAGAGATAGATTTTTCACCTGTTAAGATTGAGAGGTAGTTAACTGAGTTACAAAATATGCCCTATTTGTAGGATTCTTTGAGCTTGTCTTTAAACAGTAGTTTTATTCGTTGGTTTGGGTTGGACCTAGATTTTACCTGTTTTGTAGAAACTTTTCCTGGCTTTGGCATCTCTGGGTCTCAGAGGCACTGAGACATTAAAAGTGATTTGCTCAGGATCCTAGTCTATTTTATTAACAGGCTCTGAATTCAGGGCTTTCTGGCTTCAAAGCCAGCTTTCTCCCCACTGTTTCTCAGTATAATTTATATTTTCAAACACCTTAATGACTCTTATCATGTAATCAAGGTGGACCCCATGCCACCTTGATGATGGCCATCCATCCAGACCTGCCCACCCCGAGCAGCTCATCCATGGCTTCTGGTAAGTGCCCCACGAGAGATTCCCCCACCATACTGGGAGTCTTCTTTCCTTTATTTTGATTTCACACCGCGATCCATGAAGTCTGGGGGCTCTCTGCCCCACATTCTCTCTAATCTCCACATGATCAATCCATCTTCTTTTTTCTTTACATATTTGTGGTTATTCCACCATCTGATTCTTCATGATCCCATTTGGGGTTTTCTTACCAAAGATACTAGAATGGTTTGCCATTTTCTTTTCCTGCTCATTTTACAGATGAGAAACCCAAGGCAAACAAGGTGCAGTGACTTGCCTAGGAACTCGAGGTCTTTCTGACTTTAGGCCCCGTGTTCTATCCATTGTGCCACCCAACTGCTTCCTTCGCATATTTATTGGATGCCATTCATTAATCTGATTGTTTCTTCCTTATTTGTCATGGGCACACCCACCCTTTGTCTCTCCTTACTCTCCATGTGATACCCATTTTCATCTCTTCATCTCCACTGCTTATACTGGGCCCTAGTGTGGTACGTGGCCCATAGGTATTTACTATATCCTTGTTGATTGACTGGCTGATTAAGCTGCTTCACTTCCACTTATCTGTGGTTTCTCTTGCAGTGGGCAAGATTCTTGCTAGGTAATGTGTCTTTTACCAAACTTGGTTGTAATAATGCCACACTTCCTGCTTTAATATGGGGCATAGGCTCCTTGTGACATATACTTTGTGGTATTTATTACTCATTTGGTGGCCTCATCAGTTTCCATGGATTTAGTGATCATTTCTGTGCAAAAGAGTCCTGAATCCGTATATCCAGCCCTATCCATTCTTCGGAGACTCAGTCCTGCTTCCTGATTTTGAATTGGATATCCCATCAGTATATCAAATGCAACATGTTAGAAACTCATTCTCTTTACCCCCTCCCCCTCTTCACCTTGCCCTGTGTCTGGCAAGGACATTACCGTCCTTCTAGTCAAAATCCAAGCTTTGAGCGTTGAACCACAGTGTTATCCTTGACTCCTCACCTTTTGTCATTAAGCACCTACTGTGTGCCAGGCATTGTGCTAAGCTCTGGGGATACCAGCCCAGCCCTCAAGGAGCTTACAATCCAATAAGGGAACATTAAAAAGAAAAAAAGGAAGAGCAAAAGGAAGCAGAAAAGCTGAAGTGAGAGGAGGGAGGTTTTATTTCTACCTCCACCATCTTTTTCTTCGCCATTATTACTCATTCAAGCATCCTCCTACTTCATTCAGGCCAGCATCCCTTCTGGCCAGGACAACTGCAGAAGCCTCTTAAGTGATCTCTCTTCATTCCACCTGCCAGTTGTTTTTCTAAAGCAGGAGTTTGTCCCTATCATCCTCCTTATTTAACTAACTAGAGTTGCTCCCCTTTATCATTGTGGTTAGCCTTTCTTTAGGATTATATAAAAACCTTTCATTTAGGATTAAATAAAGACCTAGCCTCAGCCCACCTTCCCAACCTCATTAGTCATTGCACTCTTCCCTCCCACCACGGTGGCCTTTTTGCTGTTCCTCACACCTGGCACTCTTCTTCTTTCTCTCTGTGTTTACCAGTCATCTCTTGTGTCTGGAATGTACTCCCTTCCTAGCTCTGCTTCTTGCAATCCTTGATTTTCTTCAAGATCAAATTAGAGCACTGCTTTCTACTGAGAACAGAGTATTCCCCACTGTCTACCCTCCAGACCCACCAGCTGCTAGTATCTTAACCTCCTAGATTATCACCTATCTTGGTTTTGTTTTTGTTTTTATTTTGTGTAAATCTGTCCTGTGTTGTCTGCACATTAGAATGGAAGCTTCTTTAGGGAAAGGATTGTTTGACTTTAGAATTTGTCCCCTTCAGATTATTTTTTTGGGGGGGGGCGGCTTAATTCTTGTAAAATGATTCTTTCATTGCTATGTGAAGGTCACAGAGCTGAGGCTAGGTCTTGGCTAGCTGGCTAGCCTCTTAGGGTGCTAAATGCAGTTAGTAGACCTGAGGTACACTCTTAGTTTTCAGAAAGCCATCATTTCATTAGTAGGGGTAATCTTTCCATGCCTCAGTAGACCATCTTCATGAATTACAGTGACCAAAAAAACCAAAATGTTAGTTTATGAACAACTTTCTTATGATCGAGTTACTCAGACTTCACTAGAATGATCCTTGTATAATAGATAGGCTGTTTCTCGACAGAGCTTGTACCTAAAGCCTTTCCAGCTTGGTGGGACTTAAAAAAAACCTGAGTTCTATTTAAAGGTTCTGGCCATGAAGAACCCAGCATTTACCTTCATGCCACAATGAGGCATCAGAAGAGGTCCTGAACATTAATTTTATACATGTGCATGATTTAATGCCAGGAAAATCCCCTGGCATGCTGCATGGTATTTACTTTGTGGTGCCAGTGGCTAGAATTGGACTTAGACTCAGAGAGCCCAGGGTTCAAATCTGGCCTCAGATACTAGCTTTATGACTCTTCAAGTCATTCAACTTTTGCTTGCCTCAGTTTCTTCATCTGTAAGATAAGCATAATAATAGCACCTACCTCCCTGGTTGTTGTGGATGTGAGTTGATAGATTGCTTTAAAAACCTTTATGTGCTATATAAATATTAATTCTTAATATTATAAGTCAGATTGCATGTAAAGGTCCAAATCCTGTAATGGACAGAATTGTGTGATGTAAGGGCGGGTCAGGTATGGGAAAGCAGAGCTAGAATTTTCAAATTTCTATCATTTTATACAAGCGTCACAGTTTGGGCAATAGTTATATTGTCTTTATGGTCTTTGGTGGTGGTTTTTTTGTTTTGTTTTTCAATGTTTTAAACAGGCTCTCTGTTTAAAAAGGTCTTTACTATTCACTCAGACTTCTTCATGAGAGAAGGCTGGTAATTTTAGCCTGTGGTTCACCCAGTATTTGGAAAGTATGATCATGGCCCCCTAAAAGGTTCAAGTTTTGAAAATTAATGCATGAATTGGAAGTTTCCAAACAGATATGGCCACACATACGTCAAATCAAAAGCTGTTGTGTTCTTAAATAACACAATACAAAATAAGCCAAAAAGGACCCAAAGAATCATGCTGGGAAATTTAATGTTTAAAATAGAAACAATTAACTTACCTTGGTGATGTGATTGTAGTTAGGCTTGTTTGGGGATAACAGATGTCTCTCATAAGCATTGATGTGTTCCTCTGGGGTCATACTGAAAGGGTTGAACAATGATGGTAATAATGATGATGATGGTGATGACAAATTGCATTTCTATAATTCTTTACTGTTTACAAATGTTGGAAATAGGTAAATCATTATTATGGAGGTGGCTGGGTGGTACAGTGAATACAGTGCTGACTTTGGAGCCTGAAAGGCCCAAAATCAAATCTAGGGTCAGAAATTTACCAGCTGGCTGACCCTGGGACAGGTCATTTAACCTATCTGCCTCAATTTCCTCAGTTGTAAAATGGGTATGATAATAGCCCCTACCTCCTAGGGTTTGTTTTGAGGATCAAATAATATTTGTAAAACACTTTGAAAACTTTGAAGTGCTTCATAAATATTTGCTATCATCATTATCTTCATTGTCAATTATGAGTCTCATCTTAGAGATAAGGAAACCAGAGACTCAGAAAGGTTGGGAGAGTTACCCTGGTCATGGAGTAAGTGCCTAAACGACTGAACCCCTCCAGCTCAGGTTTTCCGAGTTCCAAGGCCATTTCTCTTTCCATTACTTCATATTACCCAATCACTCCATATAAAGTGTCACCAATGTCTTGGGGGTGGTTTTTAGTTATAGTAGCTTAAAACTGTACCACGTCTTTGGAGATATCCTCTATTTAACCAAAGAGTTTGATTCCCCCCCAAAAATTAACAACCACCCTTATAAAGTAGTTGATGTTCATTCATGAACAGGAATTTTGATGAGCTTCTTGAGAGGTTATGTTATGTGTTCTGTGAAGTCATGTTTGAAGCACAACTTCTAAAGGATCAAAATGATACAGTTAGAGATTTTTTTTAAACATGGTACATCAGGTCTTTCTTGTGTATGGTTTCTCAGATTTCATCTGCTTGATTTTTATAAGTTTTTGTGTTCTTTATAAGTATTCTAAGACAAATGTTAAGCTTACTACAATCATTCTTTAAATGGAGTGAATTCTCTGGCTAAAGTACTTGGGGGAAGAGCAAAGGTTATGTAATTTAATGTGTTTTTTTTTCCTTGCTAAATCAGTAAATATTTACAAATGACCTTATCTGAATACCTTGGGTACATTGGGTCACTTGGAAGCGTGCAGTTAATGCGGTGCCCACCCTACAGGGCTGCTGCCAGGTTTCCAGAATTTGAGAGGAGGGGAAAAAAAATCCTTTTTCAAATTGCTCACACAAATTTCTCAGTCAGTAATTCATGTTGAACTTGAAAGCAAATCGCTGGGCTCTGATAAAACAGTTGAGAAAAATCTACATTTTTAGATTGGCCTCTGAAGATACAATTCTTAAGGGCACATTGCCGTGTTCTAAAGAATAAATATTGAATTTTGACTTGGGCTTAAACAGACTGCCTATGTTCTTCTGTTTGTTAGGGACGGGTAATTCCAAAGGCTGTTGGTTAAGGAATCTGAATTACACTCCCAGCTGAAACTTTTGTTCTCTTAAGAGCAAACTGAAGAAAACAAACTGATTAATTTCTTTTGTAGTGAAATGGTACCGATGTCATGTGGCTGAAGGAATAAATCCTTTCATTTTAAAAAGCCAAAAAAGTAGTTGCTAGGATGATCTAGCCTATTTCTTTTTGTTCTGTTGAAGTATATCACCTTTAACTTACTTTCAAAGAGGATATATTGGTCTTCAAAGTTGCTAATGAACTCTAGCAAAGCCCCTTGGTGTTTTCTTTTAGTGGTATTTTACAGTGATATTATTGTAACAATATAATGTGGTAGCAGTAACTTTTCATTTTCCATAGTGAGTGTTAAATAACAAATTCTGATGGAGTAATGCTGTCAAACAGTCAACAAATAAAAAAGCTGATGCCATTTCAAATAAATGCTGCTCTGACTACATAAACTCGAGCCAATTTACCATTTCTCTTTCAATTCTCTTTGCAGAGTATTGGAAAAGGATCCTTGTGGTGTATAGACCCAGAATATAGACAAAATCTAATACAGGCCTTGAAAAAGACACCCTATCACCCATATTCTCATGTGTTTAATACACCTCCCACCTCTCCTCAGGCATATCAAAGGTAAGAAAAACAAACTTTAAAAAATATATATTATAATTTGCTGCCTACTGTTAATTACTTTTTCTTTTCAAAAGCTACTATAATAGTTAAAATACTGTGGATTTTTTTAAAAGTATAATTGAAGATAAGCAAAGTAGCTAGTAAAGTTCAGTTATTGGTCATTTCTACTGTTTATTGAATAAATCTTACCCCTCTCGTCTCTTCTGGAATGGAGGCAGGTTTATCCAAATAGCAGCTGCATAAATGGTGAAACAAATCTTTCCCACGTAGCAAAACTTACTTGAAAATAAGTACCTTACACAACTGGTTTATCAGATTTTGTTAGGTTGAAAGAACAGGACTGAGAAAAGAAGGTGAATTCAGCTTAATTTAGCCTGGTCATAGTTTCTCCATTATGAACTACAAGACTTAATGCTATTGTCCTTAAATCCAGTCTCCATGTTAACCGTAGTCTTGAGAGATAATTTTGTTGTGGTTACTCTGTGTACATTTGTCTCTTCAAGGTGAACAGAGAGAACAATGCAGGGTTTTATTTTCTTTCTCCTTTCTCACAAATCTATTTGTTATGGGGCTATGAGACCATGGAAATCATTTTTTGAAAAGATATCCTTTGAAAGGAGAAGAACCCAGACTTTTTTTTTAAAGTACCAAATTAACAGTTTTGAAAAACAGTGCAATTTTTTAAAAAAGCATCATTCTAAAAAATGGCATTTGGATTTGAGGTGCCTTTTTGTTTTCTCTGTCTACTGAAATGTTGGTATCAAAGCTATACAATTAAGACAAATGACCTTTTTTTGGTTACTTTATGGCAGTCATGAACTGTGTAGATTAATAAGTCAATTTTCAGTAATTGATTTTTACAGTGTACTCTTTTACCAAATTCTTTCACAAGTATAATACTCTGTAAGAAGGGAGCACAAAGTGAGCTTTTCAAATAACATTAATGAAGTTCTTGGGCATCTCAGTTGAGAAGCATTCCATCACATGCCTAGACAATCAATCTTTAGCAGGAGACTGGGAGGAACAGCTGGGCTTTCGGGGAAGACTGCTGTACGTCTGCCCTTGCTAGACGATTAGCGTGATGGTAACCATAGTAACTAGAGCGTATCCATAGCAACACATAGCTGAGACAGGTGCAGTTGCATCACAAGACTGTTTGTTGCCTGGCAAAAGGACAGGCCATTAGTACTCAGCTATACGCTGTTGCCTTGGTAACAAATAACCCTACATAGCAACTACAGTTGGCTTGAAGGGTAAAAAAAAATGTTGTACCTGCTTTTGTCTGTTTTCATAAAAATCAGCGGAAGCACACCTTATAGGAAATGACAAGTTAAGGTTATTGGAATCTTCGGGTTGACTCCAGGCTGTCGGTGTACATCTTTCCTCCTCTTACCACTCTCTACATCCGCCCCCCAACCCCCACTATCTTTCCCCAGTTTACCCCTGAGAGGCGGTTACCATTCTGTCTGCTCCTAGAAAGTTATTAGGAACATAAGAATTGCCACACAGGGTTAGAGCCACGGTCCATTTAGCCCAGGATTCTGTTGCCAACAGCGGCCCCAAGGGGAACTCAGTAATTATTCAATAAATTGAAAGATTATGGTGCAGCTCTGGGATTGCAAGAGCAGAGCAGATATTTAGATGAGTCTCTCTCTAAGCTGGTATAAGCCTAATGGCTTTATTTGATCATTAATGTACTTGTAAACTCTGGAAATAGCACGTAATGGGCTAAATTTTTTAGGGAGCCATTGTTGTTCTGGGCATAATATGAGCATAAAATACTTGGATAAAGGAAAGTTTGTGTAATAAGAAAATAAAATTTGAAAGATAACTTCTGAGTCACTTCTCACCTAGGCCAGTTGAGGAGGAGCTTTCTCTTCTACTCTCTTCCATTTTAAAAACAAACCAAAAGAACAAGAAGCGTCTACATGCAAGAACTCAAGAGGATACCCGGGAAGGCTCATGTGATAGAAGAAAGAAAGCAGTAGATTTGGAATCAAAAGTCCTGTATTCAAATCCTAACTTCGGGAGCCCTCGCTTTAATATTTTAGCTTCTGCACATTATGGCATATGGGATGTAAAGGATTTGACAAACATTGTAAAAGATCATAAAATCAGTGGCGTACAATTTTATATAGTTGACACAAGAAGTTCAGAGCTCACTTCTAAGTCCCCGAGTAGCATCCTGATGGACTGTGTGTGGGTCTCAAGTGGGTTATTCATTATTCATAGCGAGGAGGGAAAAGACCCTTTGAGATGACAGTCACTTGGGGAAAACACCAGCATGGCTTCCTTAACTATGTAATTTAACTCATACATTCCTCTTAGCAGCTGTGGCAAGGAGTCAGAAAGTGCTTTTGAAGATGATAACTAGGAGGTTGGTGAAGGTGTGGACTGTACTCAGTGGGGTACTCTCATTGGCTGCTACTTTGCAGGTGCATCTGGCAGGTTGTTCTTTGGACCCAGGCACAGGTGGCCAAGCCATCAAGTGAAAAGAGAAGCCCTATGGAAAACTCCCCTAGAATCAGTTCTGGTCCATCATCACCCACCTCTTTATATTCTCACAGGCACGGAATACATAGCTGCCTCTTGAAAACCCCGTCTTCTTTCAGAGTCCAACTCTGATCCCATCTCTCCTGCACAGATCTCTTCCAAGAAGCCCCTAATGGTTAAATGTTGTCTCCAACTTTAATTTTCTTGGTTCTATAGCAGGGGTTCTTCTCTTGTATTCTGGATGCCATTGACAGTCTGGTGAAGTTTATGGACTCCTCAGAATGAGGTTTTTAGATGCATAAAATAAAATACTAAGATGACCCAGGAAAACAGTTACATTTCCAAATGTTAAAAACAAGTTCACAGACCTCCCGTTGAAAACATCTTATTAGAGCACATGCTGTTTTACGTCCTTTCCTAGTGGAGCGTAAGTTCCTTGAGGACAAGGGACTGTTCCATTTATGCCTTACATGTGCTTGATAAATCTTGTATTGAATTTTTAGATCAGACAGTGTTGCTAAAAATGTGATTGAAGTATTCCAGTTCTGTTTTCTTCATACTCTTTCTAGGGCACATAATAATGTTTTTCTGTGCTTGCTAATTTTGAGAGCACACGTGCTAATTTTTAAAAATGAAAATGTGATGCTAAGTGACATAAAGCCTTTCTCAAATAAGGCATTTTGCTGTTCAAAATGTGAGTAATTATTCTTAGAAATTCAAGCAGACAGATTTTCAAAAATCTTAAACACCAAAATAATTATTGGTTAATTGAAAGCAAAATTACTATATCTTGTTGCCAGTGCTTGTCTTGTCTTAATGTCTGTCTCTATAGTTGTAAAATACATTTTGAGAAGATTATTTCAGTGGGACTGACTCAGTTACTTTCTAATCACTGTTAAAAATAAATTTGGGATGGTTTAGAGTAGAGGTTATCAGCTGAGTCTTGTTTTAATTTCAAAGTCTTGAGATTGTCCTCATTTTAAAAATAATAATACTGAAGCTCATCTATAGGCTTCCAGTGTTCTGATCTTCTGACTCCAGCTGGTTAAACCCAGTCATCTTGCCTAAAGGAGCATGAACTTTTGCCAAGAAGAGAACAGAGGTTTAGAATGATAGAATCTCAATCTGGAAAAGACCTGGAGAAACAAAATGGTGTGCCAGAGTATCTGATCTATGCAAAGGCATCTCCTTCCTTGCAAAGTTCTTATGTCATTATTTTGTGGTGGTTTTTTTTTTTTTGTTTGTTTGTTTGTTTGTTTTTGGTGTTAGTTGTTTTAAAATCAATGATTCACACACACATTCCAAGCATTTAGTGATAGGTTTAAATCTCTTTAAAGGTCTGGTTTTATCATTGCCTTTGTTGATTGCCTCTATGTATTACATCATTGTGCTAGTTTGTAACTTTTCCTAAGATTGAAGTTGATAGACAGGTGTGTGTGTGTGTGTGTGTGTGTGTGTGTGTGTGTGTGTGTGTGTGTGTGTGTGTGTGTGTGTGTGTGTGTCCCCTTAGCTGTAATCACCCTAATACAAGTCTTTTGGTTTTTCAGTCTCATGAGCTGAGTAAATCCAGATGGTTAGATAAGTTCAAGCTTTGAGCATTCGGATACTGGTGAAATCGTTCTGTCTTCGGCTTATAGTTGGACTCCTGCATGACCATTTACATCTGGAAGGAATATCGTGTTTGCAGCTTTCTGTGACCTATTGTATGGGAAGGGATGAAAGTAGAGAGAGGAATGTGTTCTGACTTGAGGCCTCCAGATGCATTTCACAGAGTGGGTTTGCCAGTCTTACCCTATTTTGAGGATCATTCTTTATCACCGAATTCCTAGCAATATCTTCATCTTAATTTCATGTTACAGTCAGTGTGGTATGATGGAAAAACACTGAAGGACTCAGTCGTCAGAAGGTCTGGTTCAACTCATAGCTCTGTCATTTTCTTAGTTATGTGACTCAGCCTCAGTTTCTTCCTCTTTAAAAGACTTAACACTAATCGTCGCACTACATGCCTTACTGGGTGTTGGGAGTCAGGATTAAATGAGATCCTGTACATGAAGTGCTTTTCTACCAGTAAAACATTTTCATACATTGTTATAGCAATAAATGATAGAGAACCAGTCTTGGCAGCAGAAATCCGTGGAGGCCCACCACTCCTGACACATGCTCTCTGGGTAAACCTAGTCAAATCACTCAAATCTCTTAGTGATTGAGGTCAGTGGTTCTCAGACTTTTTCATCCCTTTACTCTTAAACATTACTGAGCACTACTTTGTTCATTTGGTTTGTATCCATTGGCATTTACTGTATTAGAAATGAAAATGGTTACAATTTAAAAATATTTATTAATTTTCTTAAAATAACTGTAATAAACCCATTATGTTAACATAACTAACATTTTAAAGAAAAAATAACCACATTTTCCAAAACAAAATTTAGTGGGAAGACTGGTATTTTTAATATTTTATAAATTTTATAAATCACAGTCTACTTTTGTACTACATTGTTTTGGTTGACATATATAAAGGGCCAACACCAAAATAACACCCAGGATAGAGTGCTGGGCTTAGATTTATGAAGACCTATCTTCCTGAGGTAAAATCTAGTTTCAGATATTTATTAGCTGTGTGCCCTATGGCATTAATTTAATCCAGTTTACCTCCATTTCCTCACCTGTAAACTGAGCTGAAGAAGGAAATGACAAACCACTCTAATATCTTTGCCAAGAAAACTCCAAAAGTGGGCATGAAGAGTCATGAAAATGATTAAACAACCATTATTATCATGAGTAGTACTAATACTAATTGTAGTAATAATATTGTGAGTGTATGAAAGTTATTGTAGTAGTAGTAGTAGTAGTAGTAGTAGTAGTAGTAGTAGTAGTAGTAGTAGTAGTAATGATAATAATATTGTGAATAAATGAAAGTCCTGTACTAGTTGTAGTAGTAATCATGTGAGCAAATCAAAGCTTTGTAGTAGTAGTAATAATAATATTGTGAGTAAATGAAAGTCCTATACTAGTAGTAGTAGTAATATTGTGAGTAAATGAAAGTCTTGTACTACTACTAGTAGTAATAATGTGAATAAATCAAAGTCATGTACTAGTAGTAGTAGTAATATTATGAGTAAATGAAAGTACTTTAGTAAGTAGTAGTAATATTGTGAATAAATGGAAATCTTGTACTACTATTAGTATAATAATGTGAATAAATGAAAGTTCTGTACTAGTAGTAGTAGTAGTAATATTGTGAGTAAATGAAAGTATTTTAGTAGTAGTAATATTGTGAGTAAATGGAAGTCTTGTACTACTATTAGTAGTAATAATGTGAATAAATGAAAGTCTTGTACTAGTAGTAGTAGTAGTAGTAGTAGTAGTAGTAGTAGCAGTAGTAGTAGTAGTAGTAGTAGCAGTAGTAGTAGTAGTAGTAGTAGTAGTAGTAGTAGTAGTAGTAGTTGTAATATTGTGAGTAAATGAAAGTCTTCTAGTAGTAATGTTGTGAGCAAATGAAGTCTTGTAGTAGTAGTAATGTTGTGAGTAGATGCAAGTCCTCTAGTAGTGGTGGTGGTGGTGGTGGTGGTGGTGCTAATGGTGCTAATGCTAATAGCGGTACCAGTAGTATTCCCAGTGTTGAGATGACCCAGTAGCCTGAGGGGATTGGCCTGTAAACAGCAAGACCAGAGACTAGCAGGGTCCCTGGGTGATGCACAGGCACGAATTCCAGGCATTCTGGGCAGTTTCAGACAGGATTTGGCTGGGGAGAAGGCCAGCCCTTGCACTCTGACTAAACCTCTGGTGTAAAGTGGGCTCTCGTTGCCCTGCTCTGTGTGTCCAGGCACAGCCCCTGAGCGTGAGTAGTCGTGGCAGGAAAGAAGGAAGGCTGCTCAGTGAAGAGGGCTGATGTTCTTTTTTTCACCCCCCTTAGTCGAGGCGCTGTAACATTTTTAGAAATAATCATTTCCTGATTCCTCATATAGCTCAATATTCTGGAGCAGGTTCTATTTAAAGTGATTTCTGTAGGATCCCCAGAACTAAGAAAAGACTTGGATGTACGGAGTCTTTTTTTTTTTTTTTTTTTTTTTTTAATATGTGGCTGCTGTTATCTTCTACTAACCGAAAGCTTGTTTCAAGGAAGCTTGAAGCTTCTTGGCACAGTGACAAGAGTGCGTGAGGACATACCAGGGATCTGGGTTTGAATCCCACCTCCCCCCACTTTTTTACCGGAGGGATGAAGGGCCAAGTCACTGACTTGACCTCTCTTGGGCCTCTCTTGGGCCTCATCTTCCTTATCTATAAAGGGAAAGGGGTTGGACCAGATGACTTCAGAGATCTCCTCCAGCTGGCAATCTGTGATCCTGTGATTCTCATAAAGTAGGAGTTGCCAAACTTTTTTTTTTTTTTCTCTCTCAGGCCCCTTTCACCTGCTAAAAAATTACTAAAGACCTCAAAGAGCTTGTGTTTATTTGGGTTATTTCTATTGATCATATCAGAAATGAAAATGAATAAAATATTTATCAGTTCATTAAAAATAATAAACCCATGTTAGCATAAACAACATTTTGTGAAAAGTAATTATACTTTCCAAAAGAAAAACAGTTTAATGAGAACAGTGGCACTGTTTTACATGATTTTTTACATGATTTCTTACTGTCTGGCTTAATAGAATATAGCTGGATTTTCCTATCTGCTTCTGCATTCAGTCTGTGGCACTGTGTTATTTTGGTTGAAGTATATAAAGAAAATCTGGCCTTAAACAAATATTGTTGGAAAAAGGAACAGCATTTTAAGAGGCAAATGACTCTCGGTATTATTATGAAAATAGTTTTGGCCTCATGGAACCTATGAAAAGATTTCAGGGATTCCCAGGAGTCCATGGAACAGACCACACTTTGAGAAGCATTTATTTATTTTACAAGCCCTAACCTTGCATCTTAAACTCTATACTTTATATTGATTCAGCGCAAAAGAACTGTAGGGTTAGGCAGTGGGCAGTGACTTGCCCGTCTAGGAAGAATCTTAAGGACAGAATTGAACCCAGAACTTCCTGTCTCTGGGCCTGGCTGTCAATCCACTGAGCCAACTACCTCAAGCATACTTCTAACTGCAGAGTATTCAGGTACTGTTATTTTTGTTGTTGTTATTATTTAGGTGTTAAGCTGTGGCTCACAAAAGTTCTTCTATGAATCATAGTTTTTACAATTTCCATTTCACTATACTTTTTAAAATAGCTTTTAATAATATTGTTCATTTTAAATAATACTTTCTGAATCACAACACCCTCTTTTCATGAGAGAAAGAATGGACAAATGAAAATTATTTAAGAAAACGTTAATATATAGGGGCCTTGGAGAAGGAAATGGAAAACCATTCCAGCATCTTTGCCATGGAAACTCCAAATGGGGTCATAAAGAATCAAACACAACTGAACCCCAAGAACAAATGAATGAGCCATCACACTACTTAAGAACTGGGGATACAAATGTGAAACCAAAGATAGTAATTCCTGCCAGGAATGCATGTGCATCTGTGTGTAAATATTTATATGATCTATGTACAAATACACATATATTTGTATAGTTGTGTGTATATATGTATGTATGTGTATAATATATGTGTGTATGTATACATACAACCAACAGTATAATCTTTGGGTCAGAGTTCTTAGGCCCACTATATGTCTTTCTATTACCATTTGAGTTGCGTGTAATTTCTTTATTTTATTTTATTTTTTTAACATTTATTAATATTTATTTTTTAGAAAAGTTAACACGGTTACATAATTCATGCTCTTACTTTCCCCTTCACCCCTAGGCTCCCCCCTAACCCCCACCCCCCATGGCTGATTCGTATTTCCACTGGTTTTAACAAGTTGCTTATAATTTTAACAAATAGGAATATATAAATTAAATTGAATATTTCTGTGTTCTAAGAAGCAATTTGATGAATACAGAGATGTATGGGAAGACTTAAGTGAACTGATGCAAAAGTAAAGTAAGCAGAACTGGAAAAAATATATACACATTGACTACCCCAATAAAAATGGAAAGAACTTCAGTAACCAGTGAAACCTGAATGTTGTGAAATTCCAGTGACCAAGCTTTTCCCCAAAAACAGATGTGAGGCAGGGCTTCCCTGCCTCTACTTCTCTACTTCCCTGCAGATGTTGGTGATGCCTGGTGTGGAACATTGCAAGTGTTATCAAGTTTTCAGTATGTCACTGGTTGTACTGAACTGTTTCTTCTTTTTTTCATTTGCTCTGAGAAAATGGTGATATAAAAATAAAAAAGTACTAATAAAATTTTATTTAAAAAATTAGTGATTTCCCTGCCATTAGAAGTATTTTATTAGAGTCTGAATGAGTTCACTTGTCAAAAGTCTTATAGAAAGGATAGTTTCCTGTATTTGGGGATGGGGTATGGAAAGTCTTCAAGTTCCCTTCCAATTTTAAAAGTATGATTCTAATTTGAATACTCTTACAATTTTATGTTTTGATTTTGAATTATACAGAATTTATGATGTAATTGGTTCACTTTTACATTTTAGCTTCTTGTCCCATTCTCAATAGGATAATTTTTTTGTTCAGTTTCCAATTCTTTGTGACCACATTTGGGGTTTATTGGCAAAAATACTAGTGACTTGCCCAGGGTCACATAGCTGAGGCTATATTTGAACTCGATGCCTTTGCACTCATTGCCACTTAACAGTTTTTTCAGTAGGGTAATAGAGAAGGATAATTAAGTCTATTCTGCATGGTCTCAGAAGGAAGAAGAGGATCCAGTGGAAGGAAGTTATGGGGGGTGGTGGGGGGAATGACTCAACCTTAGGCGGTACTTAGCAACAATCCTTGCTGTCCTTAAAGGGAATACTCATCGCTGTTCATCTTCAAGCAGAGGCTAGAGAACTACCCCATAGGGACACTGTAGAGAGGATTTGTATTTCAGGTAGAGATTGAATGGGATGACCACTGAGATCCTTTACAAGTCTGAATTTTGCTCACCTTAATTCCTATTTTGGTGCCATACATTTAGTGGATTTCCAGCAAATGAATTTACTTATTGCTACCATGTTTGCCTGAAAATGAGCCAAATAAATTAATTTGCAAGTAAGAGTATTAGTGATACTTCTCTGCTGGAATTCTAGTTTCCATGGTGGTGGAAACAGTGTATGTGTACAAAGAAAATATCAAAAGCATATTTTCATCTTCTGTACAGCACTTGGCACCTAATAGACACTTAATAAATTCTTGTCGATTATTTGTGTACTTTGTTTTAAGGTTAGGAATTTGTGGGCAATCACATTTGTCATTTTGCCATTTGTATTCTCTCTCTTTTTTTCTGTTACATGCTGTCATCTGTTCAATGAAATGTCCATAGATGAATATCTGTAAAGAAATGTTGAAATTTAAAATTGTACACGTGCACAAAACTGTTTCCATGCTACCATGATATTTATACAACATATAGCTACCATATGGAAAATCTTAGTGGATGGAGATTCTACCACAAAAAAAGATTGCTTTTATGGAAAACCTTTGGGTCAGTTAGGTGACTCAAGAGCAGGGGTCAGCAACGTATGGCTCTCGAGCCGTATCTGGCTCTTTTGAGGGCCAGATATGGCTCTTTCTGCAGGAGCCATAAAGCCAATTTTTTTTTCAGGTACTGTTACAGAAGCGAGCACTGCGAGCACTGTACGGCTCTCACGAAATTACATTTTAAAAAATGTGGCGTTTATGGCTCTCACGGCCAAAAAGGTTGCTGACCCCTGCTCAAGAGGATAGAGGGCCAGGTGTAGAGACCGGAGGACCTGGGTTCAAATGTATCCTCAGATACTTCCTAGCTGTGTGACCCTGGGCAAGTCACTTAACCCCCATTGCCTAGCCCTTCCCTAAGCTCTTCTGTCTTAGAATTTGATAGTAGGATAGAAGGTATGGGGAGAGGGAGAGGGGAGAGAATAACCATGTAACACAAACTGAACTAAGCCCAAGGAATGCAGAAATAAAAGGCAAAGTTGTGCCTGTGCTTAGTAACTATGTTCTGTTGGGGGAGACAAGAAGTCCATGTTGTGAGTATATACAAGCCAAATTCAAGGTTGTTGAGGAGGGAGGATAGAAGAGGGTCATGGTAGAAGGTGGTGGTGCTTGAGTCCTGTCTTCAAGGGAGGGAGAGCTCCTCTGAAAGGGAGGAGATGGAGACAAGCATCCTGTGGGAGGGAACACCAAGGCCTATTTTGGGGGTTGGACTGTAGAATGAAGGAAGGATCATCTCATGTGCTGGGAAGACAGCTAGCAGCTACGTTTTGAAAGATGCTAAAAACCAAAGAGAAGATTTTATGTTTTATCTTAGAAATATAGCGAGCTGCTGGAGTTGGAGCAGGGGGGAGATGTGGTCTAGCCTGAAGGAAAATTCTTTTAAAACCTGAAATATCCATTTTCAAAGAAATAATATATAATTGTATACATTATTTGCATTTTTTGCTTGTTCACAGGAAGCACTCGGTAAATGTTTGTTTAATTGAAGAATTCAAAATCCATTGTATCATTTTATAGTGGACCTTAGAGGAAGTGTATAATAGGGCTTTGCGGGGCAAATTGAATAGCACGGTGGATAGAGGAGTGCTGATCCTGCAGACAGGAAGACTCGTCTTTCTGAGTTCAAATATGGCTTCAGACACATCCTAGCTTGGTGAAGCTGGGCAAACCTCTTCATCTCATTTGTCTTGGTTTCCTCGCCTATAAAATGAACTGGAAAAAGAAATGATAAACCACTATCACTGCCAAGGAAACCCCAAATGGGGTCACAAAGACAGGACAGAAGATGACTGAACCACTACAGTAATACAACTTTTGTGCCAACTACGGTGTGCCTTAAACTAGTTGTATGACCATAGCCAAGTTGCTGCTTCTTTCCAGGGGTTAGTTAAGGTAATTGATCTCTTTTTGTCTTTTTCACTCTAAAATTATAAATTAACTTAGATGCTCTAGTATTGTAGAGGGAAAGAACATAACATTTGGACTCAGAAGACCTGGCTTGGAGCCCCATATTTGTAGTCACGGTAATATTTATACCATCTACTCCACGGAATTCTGAGTAGGAAAACATTTTTCTGTGTTTGTAGCTTATGTGAACTTAGGGTCACTCGTCTGTAAAAATGGGGATAGTAATGTTTGTCCTGCTGATTTCATAGGGTTATCTATGGGAAAGTGCACTTTAAGGTCTAGAGTTCTGTATAATTGTGAGCTCGTGGTATTCATGATTCAAATTTTCAAACAATGTATTCCAAGACTGAAAACAGAGCTGTGTTGCTTCTGAGTTGAATCATCTCATTTGGTCAAAGAACAACTGGACTGGTGGGTAGCCAAATGTCTTGAATGATTTAATTGTACTTTGTCTTACATATACTTTTTACTTTGTGAAAAATGTTGTTTGGCGTGTACAGTTCTTAGAAGAAAACATGAAACTTTCCGTTGCTGATATTCTTCTGAGGATAAACACTAAGATTTTTTTTTCCCTCTCAGCAAATGAATTTGACCAAAGCTTACATATTCAGAAAATTTAGAGGAAAAAAATCAAATTTCTTGCTTTTATTTAAAAAAAAAAAAAAAAAAGGAAAACCATCATTTTAGCTTACCATTTATCACTCCTTGTTTCTAGTTGGTTCTCTAGAGCAATTTAATGAGCCACTAAAAATACATAATGGCTCCTCCAGTTATTTGGGGCTTTCAGATATTGATGATCTTTGTGAAAATGGCTTATTTGTGTGCAGACTCAGCAAATACTTTTATTTCAGCCTGTCAGCTGTCATACACATGTGCACTGAACTTATGCTTAATTTTTTACAATGCCTATATGGAGGGTAGTCGTCCTTCCAGGAACTTGGAAATCATCAGATCAAACCTAAATTTCAGTCATGGTAGAGTCCATGAGGAATGTGTTGACATTTGATTTTTGTCTTTAAGATTCATCAGTTTGCCAAATGCCTGGCTCTCTTGGTAACCAAGAGGCTTACTTTGTGCTACCCTGTCAGCTTCTAAGTTTGTTTAATTTTATTTCATCATTCTTCTCTCTCTGTTTCTCTCTCTCTCTCTGTCTCTGTATGTATGTCTCTCCTCTCCTTCTTTCTATCTCTCCCTTTCCTTTCCTCCCTCTCTTTATCACTGTCTGTCCCTTTCTTGCCCTCTCTAACACAGAGATTAATATAGTAGGTTAAAGTTAGAAGAAGGGAGAATACCAGAAAGTTCTCTTTTTTTAAATTTTACAGAAAAGGAAACCAAGGCTCACAAAAGCTAAAGTGATTTCCCCTACCAAGTCATAGCTAGTAAGGGTCAGACCAGAACTTAAACAAATCTTCTGATTTTTCACAGGGCCTTTTTCTTCTTTTGGCGTGTGTCAACAATATACAAATCCACTATTCATGATATTGCTCATCTTTTCATAATTTGCAGCAATAATAGATCATAAAAAAATCCTGTGATAATATTTTGAAACTCTACTGTGACCTTTTTAGAGCAATTGCCGTAGTCACTAGTTAACCAACCAAACTAGTGGAAGACTCCTTTTTAGAAAGTAATCTCTTCTCTTTAGATTTGAAAGTACACTTGGTGCTTTCAAATAGATCCCTCTAGCTGTTGTATCCCCGACATAGCCTGCCCAGGATGAACATCCCCTATTGCACAGTACCTTGTAATAATTTCTTCCCTGGCATCTTCTTCAGTGATACCCCAAAGAGCATGCAAAGATGCTAGGCTTAGCTTTTCTTGCAGTTCCTTGGTTCCAGGCACAGGCAACACTTTCTTGACAAGTTAAAACCAAGGAAAGAAACCCTTTCCCCAAAATGCAACTACTTCTTTTCTTCCTCTCCACCCCCTTAAATGGATCTTTTTTGTCTCTTTTAATGGTAAATACAACAGCCCCATGGCATTTCTCTTTATTCCATGTCATCTGTTCATTCCCTAATCTCATTTTACTATTTTGGTTCCTTGTTATAGTCAAATATCTCTGAAAAGATCTATTTAGAGCTTTTATAGAGTGAACTTTAGCTGCCCAAGAATTCATCTCCCATTTATCATGTGGCTTCTCTGGAACTAACCGCCCTGTGGAATGTTATTTCACTTAATATGGGATGGGTTTATTTAATCAAAATGAAGGTAGCCATGGAAAGATGGCCCTAGATTTGGTATCAGAAACTTGGTTTCTGAATTCCTCTTAGCCTAGGATCCTTGTATCACATATTTAGAGTTGTCAGGGATCTTGGAGGCCATTACCACGCCTAAACCCCTTATTTTATATTTGAGGGAGCTGAGGCACAAATGTTTGGTCACTTGGCTTGGTCATATAGCATGAGAATCTCAGGCAGGATTTCAGCAGAGGCCTTCTCACTGCAAGTCTAGTGCCTTATCCATGCTGCCTCTGTATAAACGGTGACCATAAGTAAATCACTTAACTTTTCTGTTTCTTAGTTTCCTCACATGGAAAATGAGTTTGGCCTAGATGAGCTTTTTTGATCTTATGAGTTGGTAGCAAATGCACATAATGAGCTTGCGTCATTTCTCCTTGGTTTAGAGAAAAAGAGCGTGAGTACTTAGGTGTTCTAGCTCTGGTTCTAACTATTAACTGTAAGGTTTTGAGTGATAATGTGTGTATAGCCCAGTGGAATTGCTTGTCAGCTTCAGGAGAGGGAAGAGAAGAGAAGAGGGAGACACCACAAATCATGTAACCTAGGAAAAATATTTTTAAAAATAAAATTATATTAACTTTAAACTATATGTAATTTGGCAATTGACTCAACTTCTGCAGAACTCAGTTTCCTCTTCTATAAAATGGGATTGGTGGCCTTCTCGCTTTTTTGCTTCTGAGAAAAGCTGGAGACTCTCTTTAGAACTTAAAAAAATTCTTAAAAGAAAAATTAAGAAAGATTCTTAAAAGAAGATGAATCACAGGATCTCTACCAGGGAGAAGCACAATTTTTCTATGTAAAGTCTTTTGATGAAGAGCCAGCAAAACTATTGCAAGATCCATCTTGGATTTGTTCAGGATAAACAAAAGTTAACTTTTATATAATTGACAAATTTTTCATCAATTTCCATAGTCCTCTGACATCAGTAGCTGGCCACTCTCCCCATTTTACATATTAAAAAACTGAAGCTGAGAGAGTGCAAAGAGAGTTCCACAGGTAAGAAATATTCCCAGTTGAGCTCACAGGATTAAGTAGCAGAAATCAAATTCCACCTCTTGGGAGGGTCACTCATTTGAAAGAAAGTAATTTAGGTATTAGGTAATCCACTGGAGCAGCAACTCACCAAATGTTAAACCAGTTAACACCGAATGAGTTAATGCGCTTGTAAAAGTGCTGAATTGACATCAGCGAATAATTGACCCCCACAGTTGGGATGGGCCCTGATAATTTAAATGTATAAAACATATTTCATTCCAGTTACTCAAGTGCTTTGCATTTTACAGCAATCCAAGTACTGTAGAACCACAATAAAATCAGTTTGCCTTGAAGTGGTTTAATTGTTTGATTTTGTGCATCATTGCAAGAGTTTCATTGTAGTCGGGCACGGAGAGAGTGCCAGCATCCAGGCTCAATGAATCATTATCATATTTCCTGATACCTGCTTGTTAGTAAAAATTTTAATGGAAAGCGTAAGTCGTTTTCTGTAAATGCTCCTTCTCATTTTAACATAGTTGTTAGTATACTTTTTAATAGGACGAGATGCAGCCATGGGTGTACGTGTGTGCGTGCGTGCGTGTGTGTGTAGTATGTATAATTAAGCACAAAATATGCATTTTTGCCAGGCGTGATTTTACAAGGACATTAAAATAGCTTCATCAAATATGAAGCTTTCCCTGTAGGAGATTGTGCTAAATGCATGCAAATGAAATGGATTTATGTTTAAATGACTAGGTTTTTTTTTTAAACAGAATTACCCTAAATATGAATTTTGTTAAAATATTTGGACTCAAGTCTATACATTCTCTTGGGGGAGAAAAGTAATATCTCCCTTTTCAGATTAAGAAATTTTAAGTAACTACTATGTTGAGCTCAGAAATTATGGAATTAACAAATTTAAAAGGAGATCTTTCCTTTGGAGGCAGCCTGATGAAGTAGAAGGAGAGTTAGATTTGATGACAGAGGACTTACATTCAAATCTTGGCGCTTACACCTGTCTGAACTTCACTGGGACTCAGTTTCCTCCTTTACAAAATGAAAGAATTAAGACTTGATGACCTCTTAAGTCGCTTCCAATTCTAAGTATATATAGACTATCTATTTCTGTAATTTCCTATTTCTGGGTAAATTGGTATATATCTGTTTTTTGGTACTTATTAGAGCACCGTGATATGGTCCTAATCTCAATCCTTATTTTTCTCGTAAATTGGGCAGTATAGTTTTATAACCCCAGATTTTGTATTATTTGGTCAGGAGTGTTTAAGATATCTACCAAAAATCCTTAAAAAGTTGCCAAGAAAGGACGTAATAGAGTGGTACAATTCAGCCTGAAAACACACATTAATTACCAAATTTGTCAGTGAATCATTTAGAGGTGTTTTCCTGGAGTTCCTTTTAGTTCTCTCTTGTCCTAATCTGTTGATGATTTAAATCAACATAAGCAAGTTCCGTCTTGCTTATTATGCAATGGAAAGTTTTTATCTTTTGTCAGGTAGTGATTGGCTGTTTATACCTATATGTATCCTCCAACTCCCTTTGACTTTTTTGGGGGCAGGGGTTGGGACTCACCCCTTCTCGTTTAGATGGACTGCTATCCAGTTATCTTCTTGGAAGAGGGATAGAGAAGGAGAGAAGGACCAAAGATTTTATTTACCTTGTATTACTCATAGGTAGGCTTTTCCCATTCAATTCCCATTCAAAGAATATCTGGATTTCATGCTTCTGTATTTTTTTTAACTAATAACATATTAGAATCAATATTACGTTTTGGTTCTAAGGCAGAAGAGTGCTAAGGGCTAGGCAAAGAGGGTTAGTGACTTGCCCAGGGTCACACAGCTAGGAAGTGTATGAGGCCACATTTGAACCCAGGACCTCCATCTCTAGGCCTGGCTCTCAATCCACTGAGCCACCCAGCTGCCCCCATAGTCATTACTTTTTAAAAAATATTGTGTAATTTTAGGAAAATAAAATATAATAATTTTCCACATACATTTTCTGAAGTTTATAAGATCCAAATTGTTTCACTCCCTCTCTTCCCTCCCCCTCCTCTAGATGATTCACTGACAGATTTGGTAATTAACGTATGTTTTTCAGGGTGGATCATCCCACTCTATTACATCCTTTCTTGGCAAGCAATTTGATCTGGGTTATACATATATTATCATATAGTTCTTCTTAATGAAAGAAGGTATTCAGCCATTATACCCATGAAAGAAAGATAAGTAAAACATAAAGTATAGCCATATAACAAATAGACAGAAACATATTTGTGGGTCCCTGATAATGCTTTTGGTGTCAGAAATTCAACTAATTAATGAAGCTAGATGCAATTTTCCTTTTTTTTTCACCCCATCATCTTTTGGTCTTGAGGAAACTATAATCTCAAAATGCTTCTTACCCCTCTGAGTCCACCTCATCTGTCTGCTATGCAGGTCATTTATGTTCATTCATTCATTCATTCATTCATTTTTTGATTCCAAGGCAGAAGAGCTAGGCAATGGCAGTTAAGTAACTTGCCCAGGGTCACACAGCTAAGGTCAGATTTGAACCCAGGATTCCCATCTCTAGGCCTGGCTCTCAATCTACTGAGCCACCCAGCTTTCCCCCCTGTACAAGTAATTTATTTTCCGTCTTCCTTCTCTGTGAAAGGCCCCGAGATTCTCTTTTTGGGCTTCCTTTTTTTTTTTTTTTTTAAGAGATTCCTCTTTTCTTTTTATCCTTTCTCCCTTGGCAAATCATCCATTTTTATTGCTTTATTCTTCACATCTTTGCAGTTGTCTTCCTGATAAATATTTATATTCCTAACTTCTTTCTAGAGCTCTCTTCTCCTAATTATAGCTGGTAGATTGTGAGCTCCCTGAGAGCAGGAACTTAAAAAAAAAAGTGTGTGTGTGTATAACAATAATAATAATATTTGTTATTATTATTATTATTATTATTATTATTGTTATTATTATTATTATTATTACTTTTTTAATGCCCCTTGTATTCAGCCAAGTGCTCTTAATGGTTAGTTGTTTCTGACTCTTCATGACTCCCCATGGACCAGGACTGCCCAAGGGGCTTTCTTGGCAAAGAGACTACATGGGTTTGCCCTTTCCTTCTCCAGAAGATCATACAGAGGCAAAACAGGGCCTGGTGACTAGTCTGTGGTCACCTGGAGGCTGGAATTGAACTCAAGCAGGGATCATTAAATTTAGGGAGACTGTTAAAGCCACTGAGAGAAGGGAGAATCTTGGGGAGCACTCGTAGCTAGGGAAGGGGACGTGGGGGATGAACTCACAAAGGAGGTGAAGAAGAAGCCGTTAGGAAGTGGGGGAAGAGGGACGGCTGGACCTCAGAGGGGTAGAGATGAAGAAAAGGCCCCATGAGGAGGCAGGGCGTCCACCATGGCAGGGCGTCCGTCCTGGGTGAGGAGGCCGGGCGTCCATCATCGGTGAGGAGGCCGGGCGTCCGTCCTGGGTGAGGAGGCCGGGCGTCCGTCATCGGGGATAACCTTGGAGAGGGCCGCGCCGTCGAGCGAGGAGGCCTGAAACTGGGCCTGAGGAGGGAGTGAAAGCAGAACCGGCAGACGGGGAAGAGACACAACTTTTTCGTGGAGTTTGAGAAAGAGATAACGTATGTAGGTGCTGGCGAAGGTCTTTTAAGGATGAGGAAACTGGGAGCCCATTTGAAGACAACAGAGAAGGTGTCACGTTCGATAAGGAGAGGTTGGAGATTAGAAAGAGAAGGGATGGAAGATTGAAGCCGCCATCTTTGGGGGCTGTGGAGGGGGCACAGAAGGGTGGCCCTGGCAATCCGCCAAAGCGTTTATTGGGAAAATAGTACAATTTCCCCATCTTCGTTCAGAGCCACTCCGGCGATTGGCTCTCCTTTGCCATCACCCGGGAAGGGATGTTTAATAGGGGAGAGAAGAGTAAATATCCTTTCACTTCTGGACAAGATAATTTAGACGTAAAGCTTCATCATTATCATGGCCTCTCCCTTCTTTGCCATCTGTCTACCGAAGTATAGCTCCCCTTCTGGGTACGCCTGTGGTCTGACATTTTAGACTTAATCTCTCCTGTAAACCTTGGAGGCCCATCAAGCCACTCCAGGATGGAAAGGTGATAAATTCCAGGCAGTTGACTCTGACACAAAATATTTTCAGAGTACTAAGCATTATATAACTACCATAGAAAATGTAAATGCCGCTGAGGTGGGTACAGGCCAGGAATTAGCATTGTTTTCTCTGAAAAGGAGCTCTTCCTTTTTCTCTTCTGTGTCCTCTGGGACAGAACTCAGAACTTGAAAGGTAGGTAGGTAAGGAAAGGAGCCCAGCTTCCCTCATCTTAATGGGAAAAGGCCGGCCCAAACCTTCTATTGTGTTTTTCTTTTCCCAGGTACATAATCCCCTGGCAGTAACTCATTACTTTTTCTTCCCTTCTTTTTTCTGTGAGAACAAAACCAGTCTCCTCCCTGCTCCTCAACTCGCTTCTTTCTCAGAGGAAATCTGTCTCCCTTTTTTTATCCCTGAAAGAAAAAAGTGACTCAGATGTTTATCCTTTCCCACCTGTGAAGAAATATGGTTCTTTTAGAATATTTATACTTTAAAATCTATGTTGAGTATTTACAAACGTATATAAGTGAAGGACCTAATGGCTAATGTTGTTCAGTAGTTTTTTAGTAGTGAACCCATTCGGGGTCATTTGTTTTTGTTTTTGTTTTTGTTCTGGGCAAAGATACTGGAGTGGCTTGCCATTTTCCTTTTCTAGCTGATTTTTACAAATGAGGCAAACAGAGTGAAATGACTTGCCCAGGGTCACAGAGCTAACAAATATCTGAGGCCAGATTTTAACTCGGGAAGATGAGTCTTCTTGGTTCCAAGCCCAGTGTTTTATCCGCTTTGCTACCTATCTGTGTGGCAAATGGCTAATAGTGGTCTCTAAATGCCCTACCATGCTATCAGAGGATTAATGAAAGGAAGTCTCACTTTATCAGCCCGTCTCAGTCTTCCCCCTTTAATAAATTTCTCTTCATCTCCAAAGGGCTGTCATGATTTACTCCATGACACTTTCTCTCTTTTTTTGAAGGAGCTCATTTAATTTTGAAGTTTAACTATGGCATTCCTTTGTCATCAGGGATGTTGAATTCTAAGGTTACTAAAAACCAAGCCTAGCTCTCTGTAATATAACACTGTAATCAAGGCTCAAAACAAAACAGCTCATTGTTTGAATGTCTAGTATCCCAAACAAGTTTTTTCAGATCCTTACTTCCGTCTTAGAATCAATATTGTGTATTGATTCCAAGACCAAAGAGCAGTAAGGGCTAGGCAGTGTTGGGGTGGTGGTGGTGGTGGTGGTGGTGGTGGTGGTGGTGGTGGTGGTGGTGGTGGTGGTGGTGGTGGTGGTGGTGGTGGTTAAGTGACTTGCCCAGGGTCATACAGCTGGGAAGTATTTGAGGCTAGATTTGAACCCAGGACCTCCTGTCTCTAGACTGACTCTCAATCCACTGAGCCACCCAGCTGTCCCTATCCCAAACATAGGAATTAGGCTTGCGATATTATTATAAGGAACTCCCCAGTGAATAGAAGGCAGCTCTACCCATGTAGGTCAGCACTTTCTCTGCATCTTAGTCTTAGGTTCTCATCTTTGAGATGAGAAATTAAATCTCTTGTCCCGGATCACAATGCCAGTGTGCATCAGAGGTTGGTTGGACTTGAATCTAGCTCTTCATGGCTTGGTGTCTAGCTTCCTGCCCTTTATTCCATGCCACCCACCCTAAGAAGCGAACTATCAAAGGATGATGCTCTGTGACATCAACAAATCGCAAGGGATTCTGAGAGGTCGACTAGTCTCCTTCCCCTGTTTGCATCTTGGACCTCCTTCATCCCTCCTGCATCTTGTGGTCCTTTTTAATAATTGACTCCTTCCATGACTTCTCTATGGAGTCCAATGTAATAGTCCTTCTTAATCTTACCCAACTTATGTATTCTAGTTTCATAGACCTAATTTCAGAGCTGAGAAGGACCTTAGAGGTCATCTGGTAGAGATTATTCTTTCTCCTTTATTCTTTGACTTTAGAATGGCCTCGATTAAAAAAGAACATTGGACAACTTCACACGAAAGTATTAAATGAAAACCTTGATTTAATCTTACTAACTGGCTTGTCCTCCAACCTCTCTTAGTTCTCTCTTTTAAAAGAGAAGTCTTAAGCACAGCCCTTCTGGAGTTAGGGCACTTGTGAGCTGTGTGCGTGTTCCTGTTTGCCTCAGTTTCCTCCTCTGTAAAATGAGATGGGGAAGGAAATGTGAATTATTCCAGTGTCTTTGTCAAGAAAACCTCAAAATGAAGTCATGAAAAGTTGGATACAACTGAAATGACTGAACAACAAAAAAATTAAATGCTGATTTCTTCCCCTCCCCAGCAGTCAGACTCCACCTTCCCATTTTTCTTTTAGTCCAAATGAAGACCACCAAGGCTTTCCTTCTTTTTAGAACTTATAATGAATGGCTTATTCGATGTTTCCTTTTCATGGTAAGATTGACAAAGGCAACAATCAGGGTACAAATATTTGTTCCTCTGAGTCTGAAGGGGAAAGGGAGGTCATAGATTTAAGCATGAAAATAAAAGTAGTAATGATAAAAAATTCATATTTATATGGTAATGAGGACATCCCTCTAAAGGAGTTGGCATGTTATATCCATTAAATAGGTAGGAAACTTAGGGTTGATTAGATGAAAATGACGTGCTCAAAGTTATACAACTAGCAGATGGCTAGACTTATCAGAATTTGAATGCAGATCTCCAAATTAATTAGCCATTTAGTTGCTCTGGTGCCAGTATTGGCAAGTTTGGCATTAAAGATGTAGGAAGAATTAAGTGGTTTTTTTTGTTTTTGTTTTTGTTTTTGTTTTTGTTTTACACTAAAGGGCTCAACTTTAGATACACCCTTAAATGATTTTATCTGAAGGAAGACAACCTAACATTTGAGTTGACCTTGTATCAGAGATTTAAATCCTGTCAAGTCTTGATCATGTAATCCTTAGTAAATGGAAGTTTGTTTGAGTTACAGCATTTCTCTGCTGGGAGCCTTTGCTTGGCAAATACACTTTCATGTGCTAAATAGCTTTGATTAAGATGGGGCCTTTACTTAAACTAACAAATAATTAGCCTTGGGAAGACTAAACAGAAACTTGCTGTGGGAATCTGTTTGCCCCTTGTTCTTCTGCTAACATCCATCAGACTTCACCATGGCATAATATGATTCACTCGTGCATTCTGCTGCTCTTTGTCTGCGGAGAGCCGGAAGCTCTCTGGAAAGACCTCGGTGCCATCCTAAGGCCAGGCAGTGCCACTTCTGGTGCCTTCCCATGCAGAGGCTGCTGAAAGGCGCCTCGTGGAAGGGCATTAGAGGATGGAGGGTTCGAGCTCCTGGAAATGCAGGTTTTCGGTGTCACATCTTAAGTGGTTGGTTCTTCAACATCAATGACTCGTTGAGAAATCCTCAGAGCTGGGAAGTCTCTGTTGGAAAAAGAGAGGCAGATGGTTGCTGCTTGGCTCTCAGCGTGCCAGGCCTGGGCGACTTCTCCCTGCCAAATGAGCACCCCTTTTTCTTCTGGCTCATCCCTCGATATTGACAGACTGTACGACTGGTGCTTGGGGCCATTTCTTGTCAAACTCTTCCTAGCCAGCCTATGCCATTGGTGTTGGAGGGAACTCGGTTCCTTGATATTGTCAGTTCTAAATGTGTCAGGATCCAGGAGGTGCTTAATAAGGAGGAGGGAGACTCCTTTAAAAGAATTAATTTTTTTAAAGCTACTATAACATTTTTTTTTAAATCCTAACTTTCTGTCTTAGAATCGATAGTAAGTATCAATTCCTGGTTAGGAGAGCAGTAAAGGCTAAGCATTTGGGGTTAAGTGACTTGCTCAGGTTCACATAGCTAAGAAGTGGCTGAGATCAGATTTGAGCCCAGGACCTCCCATAGGCCTCTCTAGGCCTAGTGCTCTATCCAGTGAACCATGTAGTTGCCCCAAGTTACCTTAAAGAATTACCTAAAATGAAGGAGATACATGGGAGTATATGTTGTTAGGGAAAGCATATATAGAAACATATAGAAAAAAATAGAATCTAGTTAATAGGATTCTAATAGACCAGTACACCCAAAAGAGAATTGGATTTGGTCTTGAATGTGGGCAGTCAATAATCATTTATTAAGTATCTGTGGTGTGCCAGGCACCACACAAACACAAAGAATGAAACACATGTTATAATATTATAGGCAACATTGTATAAGCTACTTTCTGTTGGCCTCAGTTTCCTCATTTGTATACCAAGGACGTACTGTCTTTGATAGTCTAGGTTATGGGTCTAGTGGACTTTGGTAAAGATGAGAAGTCATAGGGTAGAATGGAAACTCTACAACTTTGAATCAATAGGCTTAGGTCAAAGTCCTAATGCTTAATTGTCTACATAACCATTTAGGCAAGTCATTTAGCCCATTCTAAGCTTCAATTTCCTTATCTGTCCCCTTCCCTCTCCCCCAGACCCCCCCAAAAAAGGAATAAGTGCCTGGCACAGTGCCTAGTGGTCACTTATTAAATGCTTAATGGACTAACAATACTTGTTGTACCTACTTAAACAGAGCTATTGTGAATAAAGAGTTTTTACAAGAGTTATCTACATTTGACTCAGAGCTTTCTGCTAGTTACATACTCCATAGTGGTTAATGATTAAACGAAAAGACTCCATATATACCAAAATAGGTAATAGCAATTTTTGCCGTAACAAAGAATTGGAAACCATGTAGATGTTAGGAAATAGAGTAATGGCTAAATTAGTTGTGGCATGTGAGTAGAATTGAAAATTACCCTGCTATATAATAAGTAATAAATGTGATGAATAGGAAGAAACATCAGAAGATTTCCATGAACTGATTTTAAATTAAATCAAGAGAACCAGGAAAACAGTATCAATGTGACTACAACATAAACAAAAAGATCACAGAAATACAATTGAAACCAATTGCTGTGAAATTATAGTGACCAATTGACTCCAAAAAAGAGATTTAAGAAAGCACCTCCCTCTGTCTTTGTTAGAAAGGTGAGGAACTATGTTATGGGTATGGAGGGCTGCTTCTCAGACCTTTAAATTTGTTGATTAGTTTTGTTGGAAAAAAATTTTTTTTCTGTGTGCCTTTTATTCCTTGTTAGAAAGGATGTCCCTAGATAGAAAGATCTTATACATTCATAAATAAAGATGATTTTAAAAAGCAGAATTTCAATAAACATTTTTTAAAGACATGCTTTATAAATATGAGTTGCTGCCTATATTTATTCTAGATACAGTGGGGAATTGAACAATTATTGTCATACTCTATCTCCCATATCAACTTTGGCCAGTGACCCCTGCCCAATCCAGTAATTTTGACTAGGAATGATGATAATTTTAACTATATTATTTTCAAAGGACAAGACCAACATCCATGTTACAATTTGAGTAAGAATAATGGAGGGCACAGAATGGAAGTGAAAATGGTATCAGAATGGCTAGATGATTAAAAGTATGAGCTTTAGGTATAATTTCCCTATGACTGGGCAAAAATTCCCTAGATCCCTGTTTGTCTTGAGGAATTTCTTGTATTTAGTTTTGCTGTATGAAGTCTGAGCTATGAGTTTTTCAGATTCTTTATTTTTCTTAAATGCCATATTATAAGTTTCTTCCCCAAGATGAAATATATCCAGTCATCCATTATGGTAAAAGTACAGAATTGACAATACCGGTCTAGATTTAGTGTGTGAAGATTGCTGTTCATAATAGTCTCTGTGTTCATGAGATGTTCTTCTTGACTTCAACAGTTACTGCTTGACTGGCATTGATGAGCTTAATTCAACCCCTTTCTGTGAGTGTGTTTCCTCATCTATTGAGAGGAAGGATGATACCCATCCTCTCTTATCTCATTAAGTTGTCATGAAGGTCAGATCTTTTGGCTTGTTTAAGTAAATACTGACTCATCATCTCACCATGTGCCAGCTGTTTCAGGTCACTGGACTCTATGCTAATCTTTTTCCATAACTACCAAACAGCACCAGAATTCAAGGATGCCAAATGATCCATTTACTGTTTTCTCACAAGTAAGACTAGTTCTGGAATTTGCCTGCCATTTTTAACTCTTCAGAAAGTTGTTGTTTGTCCTTTTCCAAAGAAAAAAGAGGGCTTTTCCCCTCGCTTCCAAAGAGGGCCAGTGCCATCATGGGTTGATGTCTTCTTGACCTGGTGTGAAAGTAAGGCAGAGTTACGCAAAGTTCTTGACCCCCGCCCACCCCACCCCCCCCCTCTCCAAAGTCTTCAAAGTCCATTGATGAGACAAAAGTCAGCGCAGAGGATGAGGTTGGCATCTCTGATGTCTAACCAAGCTTTAATTGCTCCACTGTACCTGCTTCAGCCTCCTTCATGTTTGTTGAAACAAATTGTTCTCATCCACCCATTCTACTAGGGAAAGTCTTCACATGCTTGAGGTAGATACTCCTCTAAGTCACTGATGGGTCTAAGGCCTCTCAGTTACCCTCAACCTGGGATAGCCTGTCTGCGGAGATGGGTGTGTTTCCAGAGGACTAGCCCCTCTAGTGTGAGGGCTTGCTGAGCCCTTTTCAGGGCTATTCTTCCACCTTTTGCCCCCATTCTCACTTGTTGCTCTCCTGCGAGTGCTCAACAAAGAGCATGAATTGGTGTTCCTTTTCAATATGATTGGCGACCACATAGTATAATTTGGATTTCTCAGAGTATGGCTCTGAGAACTAGGACTCTCTGAGATTTTTGCAGGGGACCCATGAGATTAAAACTTTTTTCATCATCATTGTGATATATTTTAATTTCTAGTCCAGTAATTATTTTGTGTACTTTAACATTGATAACCCACAAAAACAAAAACACTTTTAGAGAGTACTAAATAATTGTTTAAAGCATAGAAAGGGGATCCTGAGATCAAATACATACATAATGAAATTTAATATATAACATTAAATAATATTGTTATGTGTTATAATAATATGAATAGATAAAACCCATATAAAGAAAAACTTTGAAGGATTCTGATAATTTTTAAGAATGTAAAGGAGGTCCTGAAAAATTGATCCCGAATGAAATGAAAATGAGCTCTTGTGAAATGGTAGTTATCGGTGGTGTACATGTCCCCAATTATCACAAGTTCTTGAAAGCACGAACCATGTCTCCCTAGAGGCATTTCTTGTTCTCTGTGGCTGTGGCCTCAGATGGTCGGTTGCCCATGCAAATACTTGTTGAAATCAAAAGAATCACCGTGAAAGTGGATGAATTTTGCCTCTTTTTAAAATTTTTCCCACTTTGTGATGGTTCGCTAAAGGTTCTTGAGACTCGTATGTGCACTAAAGCCTTCTAAGTGATATTACACTGCTTATCGAGATAACCACAAAGCTTTTATCTGCTTTGTAGCCCAGTGTCTCTCTCTTACAGCAATGTTTACTATTTCTGGTCATTATGTGATCTAATATAAAAATTTAATTAGGCTCTCATTCAGTTACTGATTACAGCTCTCTTTGTTTGCTGTATCAACATAACCTACATAATGAGAATAAGCAAGATCAATTTTATGTCATAAAATTCATTACTTTTGACTAAAGGCCAGTGGTAATGTGTAGAGGGTACAAAGCTTAGAGGTTTGAAGTTCTGGGTTCAAGTTCAGACCCTGCTGTTTACTTGGGGTATTTTGTAAAGTTTCTATATTTTCTTGGGCCTCTGTTTCTTTCTCTGTAAAATGAGAGGTTTGGACTGGATAAAACTCCCTTCCTGCTCTTAATACTCATAAGGGTTTGTTATTTCTAGTTTCTTTTTCAGTAGCTGAGAAATTTTTGGATGAATTATTGGTAGGTGTTCTATCAGTCTCAAGGGATGGCTCTTCTTGTTTTGTTTTATTTTGTTTTGTTTTTTAAAATATTTATTGTAGTTCGAGTACCCTAGGAATTTGATCTTGACAGTAGGGGGAGGCTTTAAAGAATTCAGTTATGTGTTTGTGTTAGTCCAAAGATTGACTGAAAAGCATGTATGTCTTCTTTACCGATCATTATTCAGAATCATTAAGCCTCCAGAGAATTCAAATACTGTACACAACATGTTTGTTCCCCCATGGAGCTTACTTTCCCTTAAAAGCAGCCAGCTCTTAGATGAATAGATCATTAGGAGGTAAATGAAACTGAATTAACTTCTTCCTTAGAGGACATGATTTTTGGTGTATCTGAATCTGTATAATGAAATACAGCATTTTAATGGGATTTTAGCGGATTATTAAAGAATGATTATTTAAAAATCTTAAGGGGAAAAGGTTCCTGTGACCAGATCTTCAAGTTCCCATTGGAAGAAATCTTGGTTTTATAGTCATACTCGACTATGTCAGAATCTTCAGTTTGGAATACACAGTGAAGAGGAAGAGATAATGGCCAACTGGAATCACAGTTACTGAATGGCTTCTCCCACTATATACTTTCCATTTAACTTCCTAGAGATAGAAAAGTGGAACAAGGACTTGAATGCCCAGCGACAACCAGGAGCCTTCTTGTGCTTTTTCTACATCCTTGTTGTTTCATCATTCCAGTCATGTCTTGATTCTTAATGACCCCGTGTGAGATTTTCTTGGCAGATACTGCTGTAGTTTGCCGTTTCCTTCTTCAGATCATTTTACAGAAGAGGAAACTGAGGCATAGAGGGTGAAGTGACTTACCCAGAGTCACAGACTGAATTTGAACTCAAATCTTCCAGACTCCAGGCCTGACATTTTATCTCATTATTATTTGTGCAATTAATTATGCAGTTATTACCATTGAACCACTTAGTTTCCTTTTCCTTGTCCTTTCCTGATTTCTGACATTAAATTCTATACTCCCATGTGTTCTGCCTCTGCCTTGCTTTGGGACTCCTCTGGCTTCTTTCATGTCCTAGTTAAAATCTCCCTTCTTGCCATTGACTTCTCTTTGGTGATCACTTCCCCTTGTCCTGGCTATATCTGACTTGTTTGTGTATTGTTTACATGTTGCCTCCATCATGGAACCGTGAGCTCGGTGTCCAACAGTGCCTGGCGCATAGTAGGAGCTTCACAAATTCTTGTTGACAAATCATTCACCTTATCAGTATTTACTCCTCCACTTTAGAAGTTCTTGCTTATATCAAACATTCAAAGTTCTATTTTTGTGCTTCTAGTGATCATCTTAACAAGGGCAAGCTATTGGTAAACCTTTCAGAGAAACAATTTATTTTATTGGAACTTATCTATCTCCACTCTGCAAATTCTATTGATTGGTGGTTTTTGAGGATACTTATTTAGTTCTAGTCACACTTCTAAACTGTGTTTTCTTCTAAGACAATGGACATTTTTATTTTATTTTATTTTTAAAAACATTCTTTCCATGCTTCCATGATTATTGTTTTCTCTCTCCCCTCTTCCTTCCCTCCTCCCGAAGCTGACAAGCAACTCCACTGGGTTATACATATATCATATGAGTATTTTAGCCAAGTTTCTCTGATCAGTGTGAATATGAGTTGTTTAATGATGACATTAGCCAAGGTGTGGGTTTTAGTATTTTAATGTTCCTTCCTCTTCTCCCTCTTTTCTCTGTAGACTTTCTTTGAGCTTAGAGTGAATTGTGGGGCTCCCTCTATAATTGAAAAGAAGTATGATGTTTCTCTTTTATATCATATAGAACCTAAATAGTTTCTTTCAGAATTGCAAGGGATTTTTCAACGGCAGCTTAGTTCTGTGAATTGCACATGCAGACCAAAACTGGAAGGAAAAAAAAGTTTTTTTTGGAAATCTCCCTTAAAGTGTTTCTCTGGCTCTACAAAATCTTAACTGTTCAAGCTGTGAGACTTAAAGACAAAATGCTTCCTGCTAATTATTAACAGTTACCCTGTAAGAACAGGACCATTATAGGGGCAGTGAACTTTGGCATGCTGCCCCCTTTCACCACCCAAACAATGCAAAATGTGTGTGTGTAGGGACTGGGAGGTGGCAAGGGATACCAGAGTGTTGGCACCAATTAGTCCTGAGATTACTAAAAGAGGATTGCAATTTCAAGGCCAAAAAAAAACCGAGTAGGGAGTGAGTAAAAGGATTTGAAATGAGATTATGGGACCTAAATGCTCCTTGCTTTTGTTCAGGAAATAATTCCACAATTTTGTTCACGCCAGTGAGACAATCCAGTTTAGGGTCTGAAGTGGTGGATCAATGTCCTGGGGCTTCTTAAATGCTTAAAAATAAGTTGGTCTCCTTTTGTACTTGTCAAGCTTCTCACTCAAACAGCAACAAAAACCCTAAAGTCCTCTAAACAAACAAATAAACTGAGGGGGATAAAAGCTGTCAAGAGCATCAAGTGTTACATTCTCTTTGAAGGAAATTTTACACACTTTGTCTATCTTCAAGGGTGGTGATGATTGCTTAGAATCATTTGGGGTTCTCTTGCCAAAGATACTGGGGTGGTTTGCCATTTCTTTTTCTAGCTCATTTGACAGATCAGGAAACAGGCAGATGGGGTTAAGTGACTTGCCCAGGATGACCCAGTTATTAAATGCCTGAATGCAGATTTGAACTCAGATCTTCCTCCCTCCAGGCCTTGTGCCATCTGAATTGCCAAGGAGAAGGCTCTAAAACATCTTGGTGGTTATTTCCCAGCCTACTATGCAGTCACTTAACCAGTCTCAATCTCAGTCTCCCAACTGCAAAATGAGGGGTGACAAAAGCACTTAATGCACAAGGTTTGCTCCTTAATGACTGCAAGCTCAAAAGTTTAGTTAGTGCATAACTCCCATTTTGAAGAAGAAATAGCCTCAGCCAAACTCAGTGACTTCTCCATAATTACAGAGATGGTATGGAGTCAGTCAGCCAGTCAATATTTATTAAGCACTTACTGGATGCCTGGCATTGTACAAAGGAAGGCACAAAAGAGTCCTTGCTCTCAAGCAGCTCATGGTTAAATGGGGAAGACAACACACAAACTGGTACAGTCAGTCCTTAGTATTCCCTCATTTAAATTTCTCTACTTCAAGAATTTGGGTGATTTTATTAGTAATCCATTTTCACTTCTATGTTGGCAGCTGTAATATGTCCAGCCTCTCCAGCTGCCCATGCACTGGGGTTCATCTGACATCAGCTTCCCCTATCCCTCCTCTCATACAGCGCTGCCTCTCCTTTCCCCTGCATATTATGAGTTATTTCATGGGTATTGTGTTAGGAAAAGTGCATATTATCAGAATTAATGTTTTGTAACAAAGAATTATATCCAAAAAAGTGTTATTTTTAATACTCTCTAGCAAAAAAAGATTATAGTTTTGGGTGATTATGGGATCCTAACCTCCTATTTCTTATAGGTTCAGTGTATCAACATTTTGTGTTTTTTGGCTTCCTAGTAATGTTAAACCCTGTAGAAGTTGAGGATTGACTATGCATAAACAAGCTATTTCCATGATAAATTGGAGCAATTAACACAGGGAACACTACTAGAATTAAAGGGGTTGTTTGTGGTCAAAGACCTTTCAAAAATTATTTCAGTTTCATGCCTCATTATGAGGGCACTTGGCAGAGGGCACTCAGTATTATTCTGTCTTTTCGTGATGGGGATCTTTGTGTGTTGTGAAGATCATTCTGTGCATTAAGAATAAAAACTCCCATTTATTGTCATAAATGCCACATCTCAAATTTATACAGGGCTGTATGTCCTGCAGGGCAGCCAGGTGGGGCACAGTGCACAGAGTTCTGGGTGTCCAGAAGATTGATCTTCATGAGTTCAAATCCAGCCCCAGACACTTTCTAGCTGTGTGACCCTGGGCAAGTGAATTCATCCTGTTTGTCTCCATGTCTTCATCTGTAAAGTGAGCCAGGAAGGTACCTCTAGTATATTTGCCAAGAAAACTCCAAATGGGGTCACAAAGAGTTGGACTCATCTGAAAAATGACTTGAGCAACATTGTATACTTTACACATTATTTTCCTTGTAACAACTCTCCCAAATAGCATATTAGTACAATATTCTATTGTACAGATTTCTTGACTAAGTACCCTCAGTGCTTATCTTCAATCCCTTCCCCTCCCATTCTTCCTTTCTGTTTGCTTTTGTATTGTAGGTGCTTAGCATGTTAGTACACACTTAAAAAATGCATCTTAACTTGACTGCTTAACATTTGAGATCTCTAAGGCTCAGAAAAGTGGAGTAATTTGTGTGTGGTCATAGATCCAGTTAACATCAAGATTCTGGTGTTTATACCCATCTGTGGCTTCTGTCTAGCCCTATTTCCACTATGAAGTATACTTCTCTAGTAATGGCACTGTATGCATTTCATCCGCCCTAGTTGGTGCAAATATTTATTTATCCTCATTTGACAGATGAGGAAACTGAGGCCGGGAGGGGTAAAATGACATCTTTGGGGTCATTCAGCTTGTAAAATGGCAAGAGCCAACTAAAACTTGGGCCTGCAGAATCCAGTCTTCATAGCACAAAGCATCTCATTGTATAGTAATAAAGGTAAAGAAAGAATACACGTCTCAGGATATCATTTGAAAATTATTTTGAGCAAGTCCTTTACTTGTATGTATTTTCATGTAATTGAATGCAATAAGCAAAAGCAAAAACATTTCATCCAAGACAGAGGTTGGTTGGGCTCCAGTTAATTGAAGCTTTAATTGCATTTGACTCTATAATACACAACATGGCTCTTTTTGCAGCAGACTTACCTTCCTAATTATGTTTACTTATGTTAATAATAAAATGAGTTTGTATTCCCTGTGCATACTCTGGCTTGGCAGCCTGGAGAGGTAGCTTAGAAACATTCTGGACATTGGGGGGGAAAAACAGCCTGAGGATGAAAAAATGACCATACAACTAAGACTAAACATCAGAGATACACATTTCATTGTTAACATCATTGTAAAATTTGGAAGAAAATGTTTGGTTTACAAACTGAATAATCCAGTTTTGCTGTGAAAGGTCCCAAGAATCAGTTTGGTAATTTATTAGCTATAGTATTATTTTGAAGACAGATAACTCTTAACCTTTCGAAATTTGGTTTATAGAAAACTTGTACAGATTTCTTTACTAAGTATGCTCAGTGGTTATCTTCAATCCCTTCCCCTCCCATTCTTCCTTTCTGTTTGCTTTTGTATTCTCAAATACAGAAATTTGTATCAAATCTGGCCCCAGACACTTCCTTGCTGTGTGTCCCTGGGCAAGTCACTAAACCTCCATTGCCTATTGACAATTATTGACAATTGGTATTAAGTCTTGCTCAGGGTCACATAGTCTTTAAGAGCCACCTAGCTGACCCAAGGAACTCATAAATAAAGTCTTTAACAGTTTGGGACACTACAAAGGATTTTGGGGTAGATGGAAGAGAGAATAAAAAAAGCATAAGATACAACCCCAATCCTAGCTAGGAAAAAAGACATTTAAAAAAACAGTACAAGATAATATATGCTTAATACCCACATAATTGATAATAGTCATGAGTTTAGACTAATGGGGAGGGATTGTTGGAGCAGAATAAGGAAGCAGAAGGAAAGCCAGAATTCTAACAAGACACTTGACAAAATCACCTTTTTGTACAAGATAGTGAAATGTGACCCGTCTGGCAGTTCAGGAAGGTGAATTTGGAACTAGTAGAAAAAAAAACAATTCAAAGAGGGAAGGAGGTTAGCCTATATATACTCCATTCTATTTAACATTCTTATCAGTGACTTGAATGAAGACATGTCACCAACCAATTTGATAAGTCCAAAAATGTTTTCTTTATAGGGAAAATTAAAATACCAAATATAAGATTACTGAAAAATTCCAGCTATGCAAGTACAGAGTAGAGGAGATGATGTAGGTTTTGAGTAGAATACAATTACAGTGAGAATTCACACTAAAGTGTGGCAGCCGAAAAAACAAATGCAACTTTAAGCTGCATTAATAGGAAGCTGATGTGGAATGCAAAGGACATATTGGTTGTTTAGTACTCAACCCTAGTTAGGCCACATATGGAACATCATTCTTAGTCTTCTGGGGCACGTTTAGAAGGAACTTTGACAAAGCAGAGATTTTTCCTTAGGAAGGAGAGGATATTGATGAGAGGGCTAGCAGGATCCATAGGAGTATCATTTGAAAGAACTGGAGGAAAGAAGCTGGACATGGAACTTATGTGATATTACTGTTGCCTGTCTTCAAAAGAGTTAGAGAGAATCGATTTATTATTCTGATTGACTCAAGAGGACACGATTAATAGAAGGTATGAAGGAGCAGGTTTCCACTCCATATAAGAATCTCTGCAATGAGACTGACTACCAGGTTGATCACAAGGTAATGGATTTTTCAACCATAGCAAGTTTTTTTTTTTTTTTTTTTACAATTCATATTTGTTTTATTTTGTTTCAAATTCTCTTCCTTCCTCTCCCATCCTTGAGAAGACCAAAAAAAAAAAAAAAACCAACGTCCCAAACTATATTGCAAATATGTAGTCATTCAAAATATATTATAAATTATATCTATATCAATACCTATCTCTATCTATATATATTTGCCATACCTCAAGAAAGAAGGAAAAGAAGATATACTCTTGAGTCATCTCTATCTGAAGGTGGATGGAGTGTTTGGTCATGAGTTCTGTGCAGTTGTAGTTGATTGCTGTGTTGATCAGAGTTCTGAGTTTTTCAGGGTTGGTTTTCCTTAAAATATTATTGTTATTGTATAACTTGTCCTGGTTCTGTTCACTTCACTCAGGTTCCTTGGAAACCATCCCCTTCATCATTTCTTATAGCACAGAAATTAATAATCCATCACATTCATGTGTCGTAACTGGTTCTGCCATTCCCCAATTGATTGGCATACCTTTAATTTCCCATTCTTTAATATTAAAAATGAGCTGCTTTTTCTGGACCTTGTAAGAAAATACAAATGGATCACACCTCCCATGATCCCTTCTCCACAATCCACCATGTTTGTCTATAGAAGTCCCTGTCTTCAAGCCCTATTCCAGTTGCTCTTTCCTCCATGGAGCCATCCTTTTATGACAGATGACCGCTCCCCCAGAATAAAGAGATTTCTCTTTTCTCATAAGTCTCTTAGTATTTTGCCTGGACCCATCCTTTGCAAATATTTCATTCTTTCTAGTATCACAGTGATTTGTATACTCATCTTTTCCTGTATCTCCCAGTACAACACATAGTGCCTAACACTTAGGCATTTGATCCATGTCAGAGTGAATGAATTAACTCAAATCTAGAAAAACCTAATGCTTATTTTCATATATGAACTTTCACCCATAATTAGCATGGGGGCATATTAGAAACTCCAAATTGTTTCCTTGGCATCTTTTCTGCTATATCTTTTTTTTGGACTTGAATGTTTCTTCTGGCATTCTTGCAGAATAAGAGATGCAATTATATTGTGTGTCTCTAATTTTGTGATTGACCCTTGAAAAGGTTGGGACAAGTCTGTGTTAGAACACTTGCTGTGTTATGTGATTTAGCAATATGAGTTCTAAAATTAATATTCAATGCCTCCAAAGTATGATATTTATAAGGATTTATTAATATAAAATCAGAAAGCCAGGGAAACAGGTCCCTATTCATCCCACGTGGCCGCAGCCACTCCTCCTCTCCCACAGCACACCACACACTTTTCTGTGACAAAAAGAAGAGCGTGACCGTGCAAACTCAAGTTAAATACACCCGCGAAAACTCACGTCCACATACGCAAAGCTTAAGGAATTATGGGTATGGTGAAAGGGAGTTTGGGTAATGTCGTTTCAGGGACTACGAGGTCTTCCAACTTTTACAGCAAAGAGGGAGCTTGACTGGGGACTCAGCACTCGAGAGTTCTGGGCCTGGCCCTTCCCATCTTGGGCAAGTCACACTAACCCCTTTGGGCCTCAGTTTACTCCTATTAAATGATAGCAGTTGGGATAGATGACTTCTAAAGTCTCATGTCTAATATTCTGTGATTCATTAGATTGACTGCTTCTTGCAAAGTAATGGATGAACAGCCAAGCGATGAAAGACTATCATCAGGAAAGTCATATTAAGTCCTATAGAGTCATAGATTTAGTGCTAGAAAGAGCCTTAGAAACCAGTTAATCCAACCCCCTCATTTTTCTGATGAGCCACTGAGACCCAAAGGAAGGAAAGTGTCTTGGCCTGAATCACGTTACTGGTCAGTGGTTTATAAAAATAAAAAATAAAAGAGTAAGTAATCAGTTGAGCCTCATCTGACCCCTCACTGTAAATTCCAGTCACTTTTACTCTACTTTTGCTTTCACGGAACTAGCAATCTCCTGGGTTGCTATTGCCATTTGATTTCACTATCATAACCTTGCACTCATTTGAACAAAGAATTAGAAAAGTGTGTTTTGAGATCCAGTAGGTCTTAGGGTGGCCACAGGCAAGAGGGAAAACTGAGGCAGAGAAGGGCTAGACCACCATCTTCTCACTTCAACCAGCGCCGATCTCAAAAACAAAATCTGCATCCAGAGAAAGGGATGGTTTAGAGCTGTTAGAAATCACATCCAGCATCTCCATTACTCGCAGCAGTAATGATGAGGAGCCGTACTTAACATCAAATAGCTAGACAACCAGTATTGGGGGTCCTGGAGTGCCGCTGAGCCCTAGGCATCCTAGGCAGACTCATTACAACGGAAACTGTCTGGCTCAGACAGGTGAGGATGATGGATGAGGACAGGATAGCTAGACAGCTGCTGCCTGGTGAGTTAAGTTGGGTGGAGGGAAAACTGTTTGAAGAATAGAGACAAAGTTTATGACTTGGAACAACACCGCATAAATCTTCTTTGTTACTAGATTGTAAGTTTTTTGAGGACGAGGAGGATGTCTTGTCTAAACCTGGTATTTTTCCCCTTACGTGGCATGTATTTTATACCCAGCATGACTGATAAATGTTGGGGGTGTTGTTGTTAATGTTACTGCTTGGCAAGTAAATTCCGTAAACTGTTCATGTGGATGTGCTACAAACAAAAATTTGAGTGGACTCAAATTGAATCATTTGGGTTATGTGATAACTGTCTTTGGGGACTTAAACAGGAGACAGATTATAATCATTATGGAGAGAATTATAGGTTCCTTTTTTTCCATATGTAAGTAACAGAGATGATAGCAGAATCTTTGCAAATGAAGACTCTTTGTGTGCATCCCTGATCATTATCATAGGGCCTGGCACATAGTAGGCATTTACTAAATCCTTGTTGACTTGACAATATGGATATGGGACAAGGCTGAGTGGTGGGTGGGTAATAGGAATAGAAAAAATGGAAACAAGTAATACCCCCATATGTATCAAAACTTGAAAAAGAAGAAATTCTTGTGACTATGTGAATACTAGAGACATGATCAAGGATGATACCAAGAAAATCAAAGGCCCACGAGCATGAAGAGGAAGGATAAGAAATGTGAACCCAGAATGAAGTTTTAAGATTTATTTTATTCTTTGGTCCCTAAAGGTTGAGGTTGGTGCTTTTGGCAGGGAATAGGAATAAAGGGGTGTCAAGTTGTCAGTATAATGGCTAGCATGGGGGATCTTAACCTAGACGTCTTTGGACATAAATTTTTTAAAAATAATTTTATTTCAATGTATGATAAATTTTATATTGGGCCCTATTTAACAAGGTCTATTTTGAATAACAGTCTAGGTCTAGACTAGAAGAACAACACTTCAGAAAGAGAATACTGAGATGTGTGTTTTCTTTTCAAAATAATTATATGATTTGTGATCCAGCCATCTGAAGATCTGAATCAAAACAAGGACATCACCCTCTTTGTGGAAATCTTGGAATGGTCAACTCTATATAGTGATAAACTCTATAAAGTTAATGGCTTTCATTTAGGATGTCATTTTGTAGAGAGTGAGTGGAGGCCATGTAGTGTAGTGGAAAGAACATTGATTATCATGAGTTAGGAAACCTGGTTTCTGCCCTTGGCCCTTCTGCCATCTTGCTTTGTGACTTGGGCAAGTGGCTTAGTCTCTTGGGCCTCAGTTTCCTCATATCTAAAATAAAGGAGTTAGATTTAATGATCGGAGGTTCCTTCCAGTTCTAGTAGTAGGAATTATCCTTGAGAAAAATCCTGACAGCATTTTTGTAGGAGTTTGGAAAATCAACAGAAGTGAAAGCACTACACTAGCAGAAGATCTTGCTTTGAGTCCTCCTTCCTTCCCTCCCTCCCTTACTTCCTTCTCTCCCAGAGGCCTTTCCTAAAATATCAAATGAGATAATATTTATAAAGCACGTGGTACATAATAGGCGCTTAATAAGTGCTTCTTCCAATGTGTTCCATTCTATCTCATATTGTTCTTATGCTGGAAATAGTAGAGAGATATTAACTAAACAGATAATACAATTAATTAAATGCATTCAGACTTGGTTGGATGGTCAGACTCAATGAAAAATGGTCAACATAGAAGGCAGTCTCCAGTAGAGCACACTAGGGTTCTGCACTTGGTCCTCGTCTATTCAGTGTTTTTAATCGAAGACTCGTTAAAGGGCATAGAAGGCATGCTTACTGAATTTTCAAATGACATTAAACTGGGAAGGATAGCTACACAGTGGAGAATCCAAAAGATCTTGGCAGGCTAGAGCACTAGAGTAAATCTAATAAGATGAAATTCAGTGCAGATAGTAAAGTCTTAAACATGAAATAAAAAAATCTATTTCAAAAGTACATGGTAGGGGAAGCAAGACTTTATTATGTCTAGAAAAGTCCATGGGTTTTGAGTGGAATGCAGGTATAATGTGTTTCAAGAATGTGATGTAGCAGACCAAAAAAAAAAAAAGATAATGCTTTTATGGGCTTTGTGGAGAAGTGTAACCTCCAAGACTAAAGTATCTCCATGAATTCTACCATTATCCAAACCCCTTGTGGGATATTGTGTTGAATCTTGAAAGTCAAATTTTAAAAAGACATTAATAAGCAAGAGAGTGACCAGAGGAGGCAACCTGGATAGTGAAGGTCCTTTGGTTCAGCATTTGATGGACCTACAGTTGTTTACCTTGGAGAAGAGCAGACTCAGGAGAGACATAATAGCTGTAAGGGCTCTCATATTGAAGGATTCAACTTTTTCTTATCAAGGAGGCTAAATTAGACTTGATATCAGGAGAAACTTCCTAACAGAGTGGTTCGAAAGTAGAATCGGCCACAGTGCTGGGCGTCCCCATCTTAAGAGGTTGGCTGACTACTTGGTTATTCTACAGTGGGCATTCTTTTGGGGTATGTGTTGGACTAGATGGCTGCAAGAATTCTGTGATTCTTTGTACTTTTCACATAGATTCTTGGTTGTTTTGACCTATAAAATGAGGGAAGTAGGTTAGGTGACTTCTTAAGTTCTTTTCAGCTCCAAAGTTCTATAATTTTGAGCTAAGCAACCTTCCTGGGATCTTTTAGGTAATTGTTAGTTGCCATAGCTGCTGCTAAAACCAAGGTAGGCTTGCTAGTAGCATTATTTTGAAATGTACATTTAAAAAAAATCAAGTTTTTATTGATGTAGAGGGAGATAACAAGAGGTGAGATGTAATTCCTCCTTCCAGTATATCACACTATCTTCCAGCTCCATCATTCTGCTATTCTTCTAGATTTATGATTCTCTTAGTAACTCACATTTAAATAGTACCCTAAGAGTGTAGGTCTTTTGATCCAACGATTCTTCTTTCTCTAGGATTTTGTGCTTCTCTTTGAATGTGGCAGTAGAGAAGAGAATTTCCCTTTTGTTTGTAGGCTGCTTAGCAAGTAAGCTGTTAGAAAGCAAAGCAACATTTCATCTTTCCTTGTAGAAGCTTGTGAGGAAAAACTATGGGTGTGGAATCAGCCACATCCTTATTTTGTTTCATTTTTATGACAAAGGGAAAGCTCACTAGGATTGGAGTAGAGGACCTATTTATATCTAGCAATGACTGTGCTATAAAAACAAAAGGCATCAAATAAAGATGAAAGAAAGTGGCCTTTAGGGGTATCAGGTCCGGAAAATAATCTTGGGAACCTATTTGGGAAAGCAAATAGCACTCCTTTCTTAATAAAAAATAGTGAATTATGCCACTTCCTCTCAAGAGATAATATTTATAAACAGCACTTTAACACAGGCCTGGCACATAGTAGGCACTTTATAAATGTAGTTTATTCTGTCCCCCTCTCATCCCTTTAGAAAAAACTACAGGGTCTGAAATACTAATGAAACACAGAGATCTTGCTTTTAATACTTTAGTCTGGTGAAGGGCCCAGGTTTTGCTTAATGGAAATAGATCTGAGTGTTCTGGCAGTTGTCAATGAGTGAGCCTGAAAGGCTTAACAAGTGACCATCTTTTTTGACTGGTTGAAGGAAGGGTTGGGGAATAGAGGATTGGCTGCCCTTAGATCTTAACTGACTGGTCACTGTGGTTATGCAATACCCCTGGCTGTAACGGGATACAAAACATGTGTCTTCCAAAGTGTCAACAGAGCTTGCCTGCCAGCGAGCTTCAAGGAAGTCCAATGGAATTGGTAAACCGAGAACCCCCAGGATAATGTCACAGAAGTAAAAAGGCCTTTTTTGAGCATGTTCAGAATTGGAACTTGGGGCTAAATCTTCTCCAGGTTCTCATGTGACTTTGTAGTTTTCTCATGAAGTTCACCCACCATAGATGAGTTCCATTTATGGGAACAGACTTGTTGCTGATTTAAACATGAAAAGCAATGGGTGCCGTATACTTTGGCCTGTTATTTCTAATAATAAAAATTAACTCATCTCAGTGGTGTAATTGAAAGAAGACAACCTGATCAGCTGTGACTTTTTCAGTCTTCTGCCAAATGGCAGAAGAAGAATAACAAAGACTTTAAAAACACCCAGAACTGCAAGTTCAGTTTGGTAGCACTAATCAACTATAATTAAAAGTATTACAAGCACTGATGATTTTTTTAACAGATACTAATATGATCATTCTTTTCTCTCTCTCTCTCTCTCTCTCTCTCTCTCTCTCTCTCTCTCTCTCTCTTTTTTTGGTACCTTATTGAGGTTGTCTTACATTGTTATCACTTTCTTGTAACATGCATACAGTTAGGCAAAGCAAATCAACACATGTGGGTCACATTTGAAACTATGTCTCATTACACACCTGTATTCTACCACCTTTCTGCCAACTGTGAGGCTTCTTAAGCCACAATTGATTACTACATTCATTAGTTCTGAAGTCTTCAGTGTTATTTTGGTTATGTTATTGTAGTTATCATGTAAATTTTTCTCCTCAGTTGTACTTATTTTGCATCTAAATTTTTCTCCTCAATTGTACTTACTTTGCATCTATTCATGTAAAGTTTGGTGTCTTTGCCATTTCTTTGGTATAATAATCTAATTCTTTGAATAGTCTTCATTTATATAAAACTTTTAAGCTTTACAAACCTTTATAAATGTTCTCCTTTAATAATCAAAAATAATATTTATATAGCACATATGTGTCAAGCACCATGCTAAGCACTTTACAATTATGACCTTATTTGATCCTAACAGCATTGTTGTGAGGTTGATACTATTATTATTCTCATTTTATAGAGAGGAAACTGAGTCAGAGAGATCTTAAATGGCTTGCGTAAGGTCACACAGCTAGTTAGTGTCTGAGGCAGGTTTTGAACTCATGTCTTCCTTTCCTCCAGACCGCCACTCTATCTACTGCCTAGCCTGCCTCATAGACCGTATTTTGTTCAGCCATCTCTAATCAGTGGGAATTAATTTTCTTTCTAATTATTTACTACAAATACTTTTAGCAGTAGTGAGGAACTGCTGAAATGATGGGTGGATGGAAGGATAACTAGAAAGAAAGATAGATCGAGATAGATAAGTGATGGAGAGAGATGGATGGATAAGAGAGGAAGAGATCAATAGAGATAGATAAAGTGATGGAGAGATAGATGGATGGATGAGTGAGAAAGAGAGCAAGTGCAAGCGCTCTATATCCATCTATTTGTCTCTCTTCTCTTTATTTTCCTTAAGAGAGTTTATGCTTAGAAGAGGTATTGCTGGGTTGAAGGAAATACATGATTGAGTGACTTTTAAGTATTGTTTAATAAGCTTTATTATCTTTATTATTATAAAATTGTTATTATAAAAAGCTTTCCAGGAGAGTTGAACTAATTCACAGCTCTGTCAGCAATGCCTTATTAGTGGGTCCATCTTTCTCCAGACCCTTCACCAGTTATCATATTTAATCTTGACAATTCTTATTGCATACAAGAGAAAGATTATCTTTTCACCCCTCCTAAGCCAATCTGCAAACATCTCTTAAGTGCCTACTGTGTGCCTAGTGCTGTGCTAAGAGCTAGGGATACAAATACAGAAATGCAACCATTCCTGTTCACAAGGTGCTTACATTATAATGTGACAACAAGCATGTGCAAAAAATGCATACAGCATAAATTTAAAGTTAATAAATATCCTCACAAATTGAAGAGGAAGAAGATCGAGTAAGGCTCCATGAAGATAATGGTTAAATTTGGTCTTAAGGAAGAGAGAAATTCTGAGAAGGGTGTAAGGAAGAAGAGTACATTCTAGGAACAAGGCTCATTATCATTGCAGGGGGAGGAAATGGATTGCCCTATGTGAAGAGCCAGGGTGTAGAATGCTCTATGGAGAGGAATGCCCCACAAAGCTATTGAAAAAACAACAACAACAAAACAAAAAAAAACCCACAGCCCCAACCTCAACTAGAGTTGAGTGGAACATGATTGAAACAACTGAACAACAAACAACATTCACAGGACTAAACAGAACCTGAGTTTACATCATTTAGGAAGTTCATGTCACACCCTGAAGCTGGAGGGATTGTTGAAACATCTCATTTTCCCAAAGTAATTGATCTTTGCATTGCAGTAAAAACAAAAGATAAAAATGTGTTTGTGGTTTGTGTTTGATTCAAAACCTATTTAAAAGCTATTGGGATGGGGGGGGGGACAACTTAATAAATACATATATAGCTTCCAAATATTTGTTCCATTTTATAATTAGTACTGATTTAGCAATGGCTTTTCCTGATTTGGGAGGAAGCATGCTTGACTGTTGCTAGGCAACAGCTAATTGTGATATTAACTGCCAGCAAGCTGTTGGCAGTAACTGTAAATTCTTTTGTCTTGTTAACAAAAATGTGTGTTAAAGGTACAGCAGTATATAAAGCGTGTGTTGTTCAAAAAATATAACTTGGGTGATAAATTCCTCTGCTAATATAACCTTGATGTTCTCCTGAATTTATACCATATTTAGATAACCTATTTGTTGTGCTTAGAACAGGATTTTATAATGGCAATGAGGGAGAAAACCAGCAAGAAGTAGTGTTGTAACCAAGAGAGATTACTTTCCCTAGGGCCTTCTGGAAAGTGCGTGAAACTTTTTTAGTTAAATTATGGTCTGGTGGAGTGTCCATCCATGTATATGTGTATCTTGAAGGTTCTGAATGAAAGACAGATATCTCCAAAGAGGACTAGTTGAGTGGCACACATTCTCAAATGTCATTTTTTTGTGTCTTTGGGTCAGATCATTAATAAAAATCCAAAATATTCCTAGCCCTGTTGTAAGACTCCTGCCTGAGTGAAAGTTGCTGCCATTTACCCAGTGTTTTGAGGATGACACAACCTTTTATTCTTTCAACTCAAGGAGATAGTAGACCAAAGTCTGCAGATCTCTTGTTTGTCTCAGTGAAACTCTAGTTTTCTGGATTTGAAACCCAGTTCTCATTTCACAAGGGAACTTGCCATGAGTCATACTGTGGAGACATGAAATTAGGAAAGGAAAAAAGAACCCAGTTTGTTTGGTCAGTGCATTTTTCACTTGATTGAACCAGGCCCCTGACTTGCCCCCAAATCATTCCCAGCATGGAACTAGCAAAGTTTGTTGGATTGAGAACTTTGTGTCCCCTGAGTAATACAGCCCTCAAAGAAGAGACCACAATAACCTTTTCATTGGGCATGATTTTCACTAGGTATCTATCTACAAAGATATGCATGCCAGGGGAACATAGTATAGGTATTAAATTTTTAAAAAATGATTGTTAAATGCCTTTACTCCTGATTTTCTTCTGATGTCCGTCTAGTTCAAGTACAACCTCTCCCACCCCCATCACCCCACTTTAAGGACAAATAAAATTTTTTGTTTAGTCATTTTTCAGACCTGTCTATTTCTTTGGGTCCCCATTTGGAGTTTTCTTGGCAAAGATACTGGATTTTTCAGATGAGGAAACTAAGGCAAGCAGGGTTAAGTAATTTTCCCAGGGTCACACAGCTAGTTAGTATCTGAGGCAAGATTTGAACACAAGAAGAGGAGTCTTTCTGACCCTAGGCCTGTCATTCTATCCAAAGCACCATTTAATTGCCCCTAATAATGATAAAATTTAGCTCCTAATATTTTCCACTGGTAAATGATCATCTCCTACTCCACCTTTTCTACTTTTCTCTTACTCCAGCACTGTGGGAGACATAGGATCACAGGTTTACAGATGGAAGTGTCCTTCATCTTCATGAGAAGGCTTTGGAAGGCAGCCTGCACATGGAGGATGATGAGGAATGCTAAGAGAAATTCATCTTTATCAGTTCTTAACCTTTTTTTCCCTGGGTCCTCATCAGCAGTTCAGTAAAGCCTGCATAGCCCTTCTAAATATAAATGTTTTTAAATGCATAAGATAAAATGAAATAAGATTATAAAGGAAAACAATTATATTAAAGACTTATTTTTATAAATATGTACATGTAGATATATATCTGTACATCTATACACATTTGTTTGTATATAAATACATAATACAGATTCCCAGTTTAAGAACTCTTGATTTAGAGTAAAAATAGTTGCCTGGGAATCCTGACTCTGATGCTAATTACCTCTATGAACTTGGGCAAATCACTTTGCATTTTGGGTGTCCTTGTTTGGTCAGGATGACCTCTGAAGTCTAGCCTTAAATTCCAAGAATCCCTCTGAACTTCTTGTATGCATAGTGATTATATTTGAGCTTTGCCTTCCTGGGTTGCTGGGTCTTCCATATGAATGGAACCCCTGGAGTCAGGAAAAGCTAATTCAAATGTGGATTCAGACACTTACTAGCTGTGTGAACCCTGGGCAAATCATCTAACCTCTGTCTGCCTCAGTTTTGGCTGTAGCACCTCTGTTACAGAGTTGTTGTGAGGACCCCGTGAAATAACATTTGTAAATCACTTAGCACAGTTTGGCTAGGACAGATAAGGTATTTTGTTGTTCACATTTTTCAGACCTGTCTAACTCTTTGTGACTCTATTTTGGTTTTTCTTTGGTTAATATCCCAGAGAGGTTTGCCATTTCCTTCTCCAGCTTATTTTACAGATGAGGAAACTGAGGCACTTCACAGAGCTAATAATTGTCTGAGGCCAAAAGAGGTGTCTTCCTGACTTTAGGCCTGCCACACGATCTACTCTGCCACCTAGAAAGCACTTAACTAATCCTTATTTCTTTCCTTCCAAAGTTTTACAAATTAAAATTGAGCATTCTGGAAGTCTTCCTGTCAATCCATCTGATTACCCTACCCTAATTCCTCAGAAAGCTATTGTACCTGGGCCTAACAGAATGAAAACATAACCGATTGGACCATGTCATCACAAGAACTGACCACACCGGCCACATATGGGCCATTTGGCACCCCCAGCTACAAACCGTGATCCTTTTTGGGTTGTGTGTCTCCTTAACAAGAGAGCAACATGGTCACGTATAGGAGCAGCTGCCTGTCTTTTAAAGTTGAACCAGCCCAGACTCTGGTAGAACTGCTTTCAGGTTCAGCTGGGGTTTGGATCTGACAGCATCAGCTATTTTTAGCAGGGGAGGGATCACCTGGAAAGGCTCTCTGAAGTGTGCTTTCAACTGCAAAGCTGTGGAAAGAAAGGATCATTTATGCACTGCTGCTACTTCTAAGTCCATTTTTATGAGAGACAAAAGGCCTGTGTAAATCTCCTCTTCAACTTGTCCCTTTTCTGAGCCCCATCACCTCTTCCAAGTCAAAGTGATGTTAATTTAGGGCTTGGATGCCCCTGGGGCACCAGGCTCTGAGATGCCACCATAGAGTGGAATTTAGGTTTGTTTCCTTCTTCTCTGGGATCCCCATCCTAAAAAAGAGACAATGTAGAAACTCCCAACAAATTTACTCATCTTTAAAGTGAAATAATTTCTTTGTTTCCTGGGATTTTATTTTTAGCTCTGCAGAAAGGCTGGGGATGCAAAACAAGGAACAGGAGGCAGCTTTCTGCTTAGGAGAATTCCATGTGAAGGATTCCTAAGGATAAGTCAAGTCTAGTCAAAACATCCTCTTGATGAACAGATTTGTCATGATGGTTGAAATTGAGGCATCCTCAATCCTAAGGAGAGGATAAATGGGAGATGGAGGAGTGGAGAGGGAATGGAAATGGAAAACTTGGTTCTATATAGGATTATAATCTAGTGCTAGAAGGAACTCCAGAGGTTTATGCAGGCCAAATCCTTCATTTTAGAAATTAAGGAAGTAAAACCACCATTAGATGACTTACCCAAGGTCACTTATAGTTTCTATTAACTGAGGAAAAAAAAAAGACAGAACTATTAAACAGGCAGAAAAAGTATTCTTTAGTCAAGGAAATGGGTTCAGTGCTCACCATAGGCGTCCATGTAGAGCTACAAACCTACAGAGTCCCTGGTTGACAACTCTAAGGAACAAAAGAATTTGGAGAACTTATATACCTTTTGGGCAACCAAGGGACAGGAAAATATGATTAATTGACATTACCATAGTTACAAGGAAATGGGAGTGCTTGGGAAAGACCATAGCCAGAGGCTGGGGTATCAGGAGTGACACTAAAAGGATAGTCCCTACCCAGGAGTTGGTCTTCTTGGGAAGGACCTGATACTATGGGGAAAACTTCTAATATAAAAGGATATTTAGCATTCCCTTAGCCCCACCTAACTGAGATTATCATTTACTTTAGGGTCTGTTGTTCAGCCTGAGACTGGCTAAGTCTGAAACATCCCTCCTGGCCAACTCTCTGGGGAATAGGGACAAATTTAGGGTCTCTACTTTACAGGGTTACTAGTTTGGGGGTTTCTAGATTCCACGTTGACATTTCAGATTAATATGGAAATAAGATATGCGAGACTACTCATGTGAAACCTATATAAAATTGCTTGCTTTCTCAATGAGGGGGTAGAGGAAGGAATGGAGAGAATTTGGAACTCAAAATTTAAAGAAATTAAACATTATTTTTACATGTAATTGGAAAAAAATAAAATAGGAAAAAAAATAAAGAGTTTTCAGAATTTGATTTTTAACCCACAGTGTTCTTTATCCTTTACCATACTGCCTCTTTATCCTAAACTATTATCTGTGTCACCTTGGGAAAGTCTTCCCCTTCATAAGCCTCAATTTCCTCATTTGGAAAATTAAGGATTTGAATCAGGTCAACTCTAAATTCCTTTCCAGCACCAAATTCTAGGATGTTTAAAAGTGGATTCAGAATATGCACAAAGTGAATTGTTGGGCAATATAAGACCAAGGCTTTGTCCCTTCTCTGTAAGTTAAGCAGCAGTAATGTGATGGATAAAATTAATCTTTGGGACTGGATAGCAGTGGGCATGGGTTACCAGGGCTGCAGACACAAGTGGATATCCTGGAGTAGCTTTACTGAAGATTGACTTTGACCTGGAAAAACTAGTGGTTGGAGGGATCTGTGGAGAAGACAGACACACAGAGTCATCAATGATAGAGAGGTAAATTGGTTCAACCATTCTGAAAAAGAATTTTGAATTCTACAAGAAAAAATGTTGCTCGTGATCTTTGACCCAGCCAGAGATCCAGTTATTGGGATTATACCAAAAAGATTATTAGCAAAAAGAAAATTTTTACTGCAGTGTACATAGCAACATTATTTAGGATAATAAAAAGCTGGAAACAAGATATATCTCCTTGAGTTGAGGAAGAGGAATGTTTGAACAAATTACTGTCTTTGTATGTAATGGGATATTGTTGTAGAATAAGACTATGGAAGATATGTATAATTCAGAGAAAAGTGGAGTGAAATGTATAAAAATAATAAATAGTGAAATTAGCAGAGCATAATGGCTACACCAGTGTGAGTTTAAGGCTTAGAGGTAACTAAACTCATCAAATACAGTGTGACCAGTGTCAGTATATTGAAGGACACAAAGGAGAATCTATTGCAGAATTTTGACCTGAAACTAGGAGTTACATTTATTTAAAATTAATTTTTGGAGGGACATTTGGAGTCAACTGACCAAAGAGTTCTTATAAACTTGAGAAAGACCCTAGTTTAAATAGGAAACCTGTTATATAAAACTAAGCAACAGTCTCTGAAAGCTTTTGTCCAGAGATTTTGAGTAACTGTTTAGAGAATAATGCAGCTGCACATCGGCATGTATTTTGCAAAATCAGCTGCAATGCTCTAGAATGCTTATAGCAGCAGCACTTACATCACTGGACTCTTGTCCGAACAGTCTTTAATTGTGTATTTCATTGAGACTCTGACCTTTCCCTCAGTAAAGAAAATGAAATTCTTCAAGGTGACAAAATTATCCTTTTAAACTGGATGTTTTGCTTTGTTTGACATTCTGTCAATTATATGGGGACTTAGTTCCCTCATTGCCATTGCTTCTGCTAGTATCGCCTTCACCTCTTATTGTCTACCTTTTGAAAGTCCAAACAATTCTCAAGCCAGTTAGTTCCTATGCTGTTTACTCCAAATAGCCATTCTTGTTTATCCACAACCCTTCCCCACCTTAAAAAAAATCCTTCCCTTCCATCTTAGAATCGATACTGTGTATTAGTTCTATGGCAGAACAGCAATGGGGGTTCAGTGACTTCCCCACAGTCACACAGCTAGGAAGTATCTGGGGCCATATTTGAACCCAAGACTTCTTTCCCTAAACTTGGCTCTCCATTCACTGAATCGCCTAGCTTTTCCCCTCCTCACTCCCCTACCTCCAACACACTTAAGTCAGAAATCATCTTTACTATTTCCAGTTTCCAAGAACTTTACTTGACAGAGTACCAAAGACCTTCATTCTTTCATTCTCTTCTCTTCTCTTCTCTTCTCTTCTCTTCTCTTCTCTTCTCTTCTCTTCTCTTCTCTTCTCTTCTCTTCTCTTCTCTTCTCTTCTCTTCTCTTCTCTTCTCTTCTCTTCTCTTCTCTGGTTATCATCTAAGTAGGACATATTTGAGTTTCATGTCCCGCCTGCTCATCATAAGTAAGCAGTGTTGGATTAGAACATCTTATCTTCCTTATCTTTGTATGGCTTCAGTGATCTAATAATAATTTATATAACAGTGTTGAATGGATGAATAAATACCTGACCCAAAGGAAAAAGTGAAGGAATGGATCTGACTTCGATCTATCAATAAAAAGCTTAAAAAGAAATTATTGTGAAGGCATGTCTGTGCTAATGAGACATTTCTTTAAGTAGCAAGTATAACAGTGCATCGTGTTAATTATTGCTATGTCAGGCTACTTTGCAGATGTCCTTCATATTTGAGCATTATACGCTCGAGGAGGCTGCCTATCCTTATGTGTGGAAACGATTCCTAAATCCCTTCCAAGCCTAATAATCTGTGGGTCGCTGAGCTGATGTGTAGCTACCCGCCCTTTCCAAAAACTGTGAATGAAGGCGGCCTCGCGATTCACAGAACCTGTCGTTTAGCTCAGCGTGATGCTTTTTTTACACTGAGAGTTCTTTTCTTGTAGAGTAATGTCTGTTTTAAAAACTAGACTGTCATTTGCTTCAAAGCTTCCCAACATGTCAGGTGGCTCTTGGGAGAATCTCTTCCACTCATGCCTCCCTGTCAAAAGAAGAGCCAGTATCACCACCCCCCCCCCCCCCCCAATACTTTTGCCCTGTCGTGACGTGTCCTAAAGAAAGAGGGTGACAAGATTTTCTACATCAAGGGGTCCTACTCCGTACATAGGAATTACCTGCTAGATAGAGAAGCCTTAACTAGTCCATGTCTGCAGCTGTTGTCCTTTTCTCTAACCATACTGGATATTTACCTTGTGTTTATTCCTTTTGTATTTTTCCCCATATATATATATATATATATATATATAGTCTCCCTTATCAAAACTTATCTCCATGAAAATGCAGATTTTTGAAAAGTAGGAATTCATTTCATTCTTTGAATTTATATCCTCAGCTCTCAGCATGAATACCTGGCATAAGTAAGTCTTGTTAATTAATTAATTGATTGCTAGCTTCCCCCATCCTCCATCCCAAATCCCGGCTTTCAGGCAGAGTTCAGGATCCGTTGACAGAACCAAAGTTCGGATGGTTTGGGGGGTGGAGATGAAAAGTAGCTTTTCCCAAAAAGTGTGGGAAGTCTTAGTTTTAACATATCTAAAGAGTAGACCAAATGACATAATGTAACTTTGTAAATTATACAACTTTATTAATATGCCAAATGTTATTTTTATTACCACAATAACAATAAGAGGCATTGTGATGTATCAGGTTGAGATCTAGCCTTGGAGCCAGATGGACTTGGGTTCAAGTCCCAACTCTAATGCCTACTGGTTGTGCATCTTAACTTTAGCAAGTCAGGTGACAATCTGAAGCTATCCACCTGCATTGGGAGAGAGGGGAAGCCGTCGTTGAAAAGCAAAGTCTATTCCTAACTTTCCAGTTTTCTTATACCTTACATCCTTCCAGAAACTCTGAGATCCAGCGGTACTGGCATTCCTCACGTATGTTTTCCATCTCCCAACTAGAGGCATTTTCACTGGTTGTCCTGGTGCTGGGATCTTCCTCCCTTCTTGATCTTTCATTCAATGGCTTCCCTGGCCTCCTTTTTAGAATCAGCTAAAGAACTGTCTTTTTCAAGAAGTCTTTCCTGGCCCTCCTTCATCTTAATACCTTCCCTCTAAGATTACCCCCAGTTTTTTGTTGTTCAATTGTGTCTGGCTTATCACAATTCCATTTGGGATTTTCTTGGCAAAGATACCCTTGGCAATGGAAATGGTTTGCCATTTCTTTCTCCATCTCATTTTAGAGAAGAGGAAACTGAGGTAAACAGGGTTAAGCAACTTGCCCAGTCACATATCTGAGGCCATTTGAATTCAAGAAGATGAGTCTTCCTGACTCTAGGCCTGGCAGTCTATCCACTGTACCATCTAGCTGCCCCATTTAACCTTACTATATCTTGTTTATCTCTAGTCGTTTGCATGTTGTCCCTCCCATTATATTGTGATCTCCTTGAAATCAAGGACTGTTAGGCACTTTTTGTGTGTGTTCTCAACTAGTAGCATAGTGTCTGGCACATAGTAGGCACTTATTAATTCTTCTTGACTTACCTTAGTACCAGATAGATTAATAAAATCTCATGCAGTCATTATCCTCAGATGTCTTCTTCCTTTTAAATTGCTTATATTCTTTTTGGGAGAGATATGATTCATTCACATGAAATAATTATGGAATATGCAAGATAGCATATAATTGTGTTCAATTGTACAGCTCATTTTCCTCATTTGTAAAATTAGTGGGTTGGACAAGATTATCTCTAATATCCCTTCCAGATTCAAAATTAGGTGATACTGAGAATATAGTAACAAGAAAACTGAATTTGTATTCAGACCTGGGTTTGAGCTATATCTCTGAAACTGACTTTGTGACTATACATGAAATCACTTAACTTTTCTCAGCCTCAGTTTCCTTATCAGTAAAAGAAAAATAATACTTAGCATGACCTATTTGATTAATTTATGTGAATAATTTCTTTGTTAATTGTAAAGTGGCATATAAATTAAACTGATAAGAACAGATATATTTGAACTTCTCAGGAGGTATTTGGAGACATTTTGGGGGCAGCACAGTGGATAAACTATCAGGCTAGGAGGACCAGGGTTCAAATCTGATCTCCCACACTTTCTAGCTGTGTGACTCTGGGGAAGTCACTTAACCACATTTCTTAGCCCTGGTTATTCTTTCTTAAAATTTGTTACTAAAGAAAGTAAGGTGTTTTTGTTTGTTTTAAATGAAAAAGACACCTACTTGTCAGCACTATTTTAGATGTGATTGCTCTTCATATGTGTTGGATTAAATAACCTCTGAGGATCCTCAACTATTATAGATGCTGTAGGTAGTCCTAGAAAGCTTGATGGATTAGTTTCTAACCAGAACGTTTAGTAGACTTTGAATCAGCTCCTAATAGGCCTTAGAATATGAAAACTGGAGTATTTTCCAACATGAAAGTTGGGTAGATTTTTGGATAGACTCATAATAGGCTTTAGAATATGAGAATCAGAAGGTAGCTTGGGCTAGTTCATGGATTGAGAGCCTGAAAGCACCTCAGAGAGGTGATCTAGTTTAGCATCCTCATCTTACAAAAGAAGAAACTAAAGCTCTAAAGAGGTTGAATAGCCAGAAGTGACAAAAATAAGCAGTAAAGCCAGATTATTATTTAAAAAACAATAAGCAGTTCAAGCCCATGTCCTCTGAACTACATCCATTCACTTTTGTGCCTCCCATTTATTTTTTTCAAACTTATATTAACTTCCCATTTTACAGATGAAGAAAATGCACCTTGGAGAGAAATACAAACAAGTGATGTAATTTAGGGGGAAATCACTTCAGGCCTGGATCAATCCTTGACTCTTGAAGATACCTTTTAAGTTTACAATTGAATGTCCGGAAGGCCAGGAAGGAAAGAGATCTAAAAGAGCATCCCCCATCCCCAACCCCTCCTAAATCCTCTCCATTAACTATCATCACCTCTCCCTTTGCTGTCCTGGCTCCAGGCCAGGGTACCAGAAACATGGGCCAAATTGGGCTCACATGAGTAAATCTTCCCTACCCTGAATTTCTGTTGGTACTCCCCAGCTCTCCTCCCTCATCCCTCCCTGAAAAGTTCTGTTCTTCCCACAGGCCACTGGACAGATTCCCCATGGGGAGCAGTTACCGGCTGCTCTGGAGTTCAGCTGGATCTGAACTGGCCCCAGAAGGGCAGCTCTTGGAACATCTGTTCTGCCTTCTTAGACCCTGCCATTTTAATTGTGATTAGTAAATTCATTTACATTTGAAAAGGGTAGTTTTCTTATCAGCCCCATTGAGTTTGGTGCCAGGATGCTCAATTTATATAGAGTGGCCCATTTAAAATAGGTCCCATTAAACTGGGAGGGAAGGGAGGGGGGGAGTGGATGTGGGTGTTTTACAAATGCAAATATATCATGCAAATAATGTATTTTATGCTGAATGATGCCATGGTTTTCATATGTAAAGTTAGAAACTGCTGCACAAAGATGATGATAAACACCTTTGCATCTGTTCTCCAGATCCATCACCAAAGAGCTGTAGGCATCTAAATTGTAGCAGTGATTTTTAAGTGGAATTGCTTCAGTATACCCAAACCTGCATCTTATATTGGGGAGTGGGGGGGCGGGGGCGGAATACATATGTACTTATCTAGTTATTTATGTATTCCCAAGTAATCAGGAAATCACTGAAAAGAGGAGTTCAAATTGCCTTAGCCTATTACTTGCCATCAATGATGCAATTTGGATATTTTTTTTTCCTTTCCATTTTAAAGATTTTAGATTTGCATGTGATTGTTACAGGAAGGAAGAAGAAATAATGTGATTGGGAGATGAATTTGGGTTGTTCTTTCCTCTAGGATAAGATTCTGGCCTGCATGAGTTTTCCCTCCTTTTTTTGACATTTTGATCTACTCTGGTATTATTTGGAGCATTAAATATAGCAGCCCTACAAGAGTGGGTAGTACTTTATTTTTCACTGTTATTTAAGGACTTTTGGAAACATTATTCAGAGCATTATCCTTCTACTGCTAGCTTTTGCTTATTTTATTTATGTGTTTATGTAAACCCTTAACTTCTGTCTTGGTACCAACTCAAAGACAGAAGAGCTGCAAATACTAGCCAATTGGGGTTAAGTGACTTGCCCAGGGTCACACAGCTAGGAAATATCTGAGGTCAAATTTGAATCCAGATTTTCTGGATTCCATACCTGGTGCTTTAATCCACTGTGCTACCCAGCCGCCCCTAATTTATGTTTATATAGCACTTTCGGGGTACAGAGTGTTTGACTGCATTATTTCATTTGGATCTCATAGTTTCCTTACTAGGATACAAAGACTTATACAGGGTCCCTGAAGGGGTTTGTCATTTGGTTGGGAGGATAAGTAGAAAAATTAAGTTGTAATAGAAGACAACATTATAGGAAATAAATATCTCTAGATGGTCATGTATGCTGCAATTCTAAATGAATAACTATGTAGAGAATGCCAGAGAGAAAGAAAGAAAAGAATTCCCTACCATGTTTGGGATTTTTGTTGGAGGGGAGGAGAGAATATTAAACTTACTGTTAACCCTAGAAAGTGCCCAACTTGGAAATGCCTTCCACCTATACAGATGAGCAATTTATCTTTTAATTTTCAGTCTTGGAGATTTGCTTTGGAGGGCACTGAGAGATTAAGTGATTTGCTCATGAAGAACAATCAGCAATGCCTATCAGAGGCAGGACTTGAACCAAAATCTTTCTAGTTCTGAGATTGGCTCTTTCCATCACTCTCACATGGGCATAAGGTCAGAAATAACAGGCAAATCCATTTGAGGGTAACTGAGGAACCTCCAACCAGTCCATGAGTTAGACATATAAAGACTCCCCCAGACAGGGCACCTGAGAGCGCTTTGTTCCAACGGCCGGCCATGGAATCCTTAGAAGTTTGACATTGAAGAAGTCTGGGTCATCCGCTGCATTGGTCCTCGCCATTGGGCTTAGATGACTTTGGAAGAGAACCCTGTCTCTCCTAAATCCAGTCAATGTAGGAGTCTAAAGATATCACCAGTAATGTTGGTATTTTGGTCCTCTGAGTACAAAAGCCCCACACAAATCAATTTATATATAGACACATGCATACACACAACACAGAAAGTTGATTGCACCTGGGATTCCAGAAGGAAGGTCAGAAGACACTTGGTGGTAACACATGAGTGGCTTTTAAAGCAATATAGGGACTTTGATAAAGGGTGGCTAAGTTAGTTAATTGGTTTTAGGCGGCCCTGACAATCAGGGGAGCTGGTAGAAGTCTCCAATTTTTAAAAAAGTTCCATTCAGGTCCCAAAATTGATTCTGCGTTATTAAAACACGATTACTCTTTTGCTGTCAGAGTAACTATATAATCCTTTTGCTTGTGGTTTTTGAGGCATTTGACAGTACTGTTGATCATTTTAATAATGTTTCCATCTGTTACCATATTTTGAGATAGGACTATTCTTAGTACATTTCCACTCATTTATTCTCTGTCCTATTTTGGATGTGCTCAAAAGGTTATACCTTTGCAAAGTGAAAATTATCCATTTTGATCTATGGAAACTTAGAATGATATTTGTTAAGTCAGCTATTTGAATTCTAATATCACATTGACTTAAATGAATTAGTTCATACATAAGTTTGATGTAGGTGGGGTTCTTATGAAAATAAAGCACCTTAAAAAAAGAAGTGACAGCCCTTTATAAGAATCATAGGATGAGAGGCAGCTAGGTGGCACTTCCTAACTGTGTGATCCTGAGGGAGTCACTTCTCCCTAAGTGCCTAGCCCTTACTACTCCTTAGCCTTGGGACTGATGCTCAGTGAGAATTCTAAGACAGAAGATTAAGGGTTAAAAAAAAAATCACAGGATCATAGATTTAGATATGGGAAAGACCTAAGAGATGTAATCTTTGGGTCACATTGGGATTTCTATCAGACTCTTCTTACTTCAGATCCACTTCTCTTCCAATGCCTCCATCTTTTCCTATTGAGAGAGGGGGGAAATATTAGATTCCCACAAAGGAACAAAAAAAAGTGATGATGATGATGATGATAATTGCTAACTCTTTATGTGCTAAACTGTGGTAATTGTTTTATAAATATCTCATTTGATCCTCACATTAGTTCTTGGAGGTAGGTGCTATTATCATCTGCATTTCTATTGCCTAGAAAACTGAGGCAGGCAAAGGTTTAAGGACTTGCCCAGGGTCACAGAACTAGTGAGTGTCTGAGGCTTAATTTGAACTCAAGTCTTCCTGGCTCCAAGCTGGCACTCTTATTGACTGATACCTAGTTGGTCTCAGACGAGGTGTTGTTTGTTCAGTCACATAGGACTCTTGCTGACCCCATTTAGAGTTTTCTTGGCAAAAATACCAGAGGAGTTTGCCATTTCCTTCTCTAGTGCATTTGACCAGTGAGGAAGCTGAAGCAAACAAAGTTAAATTACTTGCTGCTGCTACCATTTGAACTCAGTAAGTGGAATCTTTCTGATTCCAGGTCCAGAGTTCTATATCCACTGAACCACCTTGCTGGCCCCAGATGAGGTGGTACATGAGCTAATTCTTGGGAGGATTTGGGCATTCTAAGAGGCAGAAGGCAGGAGAGGAATATTATTGCTCACAGTGGTTTTAAGAGGGAAGCTGGTACAAAGATGAAGAGTTGGGGCATGGAGTATTGAGTCTCAGAATTTTTCTAGCAAGTATAGTGTGTAAAGGAAAGTAATACACAGTAGACTTGGAATGATGGCCTAAAGCCAGATTGTCAAAAGCCTTCAAAGCTGAAGAGTTTGTATGTTATCCTGGAAGCAATATGGAGTCCATGAAAATTCTCCTCCTGCTTTAGAAAGATGATTCTGACATCTGTATGTAGGACAGATTGGAAAGGAGAGAGACTACAATTCAGGCATCCAAATGGAAGACTTTATGGTAATAGCCTGAGCAAGAGCTAGTAAAGACTTGTACAAGGGTGGCAATCGAGTGATGAGAAGGGAACTGATATGTTGGAGAAGTAGAATCAGCAAAACTTAGCAAGTTATTGGAAGTGAGAAGAGAAGAACAGAAGATGGTACGTACCTGAGGTGATGAACCTGGATGACTTATAACCCTATTTGAGGTTTTCCTGGAAAAGATACTAGAGTGGTTTGCCATTTTCTCCTCCAGCTCATTTTACAGATGAGGAAACGGAGGCAGACAGGGTCAATTGCCTTGCTCAGGGGTGCACAGCTAGTAAATGTTTTGAGGCAGAACCTTTCTGACTCCAGGGCCAGCACTCAATGCACTGGACCACGGAGCTGCTCATCAAATAACTCTAGTGGGTCTTAATTTCCTGAGGTATAAAACAAAGTGGCTAGACTTGAATTCTGAGGCCTCTGCCATCTATAATTCTTACTGTAGGAATGTGGCCAAAGGGATGAACTTGCCACTTGAACAATGAAATAACTTCTCTTGCAGCATAGGCAACTTTTCTGTTCCATGTAAGGCTCACCACGGAAGCCTGGTTTGCCTAGTGGACTAGGGTGGTACAATAAAAATTTATTTTCCAAGAAATTAAATGTTTTCTACACAAGAGGTCCATGTTGATGGGAAGCACAGAGGATATTTGCTATCCTATTATTTCCTGATGTTTCAGTGGTGGTAAGAAAACACAAGGTAATTGTATCTAATGGGGAGTTTTTAGCATCTTGCTTTGGTTCTGTTTTATCTCCATGAGAACTTAAGTTAGCCATTGAGGAAATGCCCCTCTGATTTCACTTCCCAATTCTAAGAAGATTACAAGAATTTACTTCTGCTGTGACTTCAGAGCAGAGGGACATGAAATCCTTTTCTCAGATCCCCGAGATAAGATTAGGATGGTGTTTGTTTCCCACATCCTACCCTCTCATCCTTCTACCCCAGTTCACAGTGGATTTTTTTCTTTAAAAATTTTTTTTTGATTTTTTTTTTATAGCTTTCATTTCCAAATCCATCTCTTTACCCCTATCTACTTATCAGTAATAAAAGTATAAAAATAAAGGGGGTGGGGTGGGAGGGAAATAGTTCATAATCAACACATAGTAGGGCAACATTAATAATCATAGTATAACAGCTAACATTTATATAGTGTTTTAAAATCTGAGATGCATGTTATGCTTGTTATTTCATTTGATGGGTATGTATGATGTTCCACCCTCATTACCACTCTCCATCATCCTTCTCATTGAGTACTATCCATTATTGGCATAATGGATAGAGCATGGAAGTCAAGAAGATCTGAATTCAAATCCCACTTCAAACATTTATAAAACTCTGTGACCCTGGACAAATCATTTAACCTCTATTTTTCTTAGTTTCCTCATCTGTAAAATGAGGAACACTTACCTAGAGTTGTCATAACTATCACATAAGATAATAATTGCAGAGTGTTTAGCACAGTTCCTGGCATCTAGATATAAATACATAAATAGATAATAAGCCCTAGATGTAAATGTTAACTATTATTATTATTATTGGCAGAATTGGGCTTGAACTTGCAATGGTGCAAAATGCAAGGAAAGTCCAGAGGTACAGTAAGAGGTATACTGATCAATGTTTAGCCATCAGCTCTCTGAAAAAAAATAATGTGCATATGACATACTTAAAAAAAATTTTTTTTAAACCCTTAACTTCTGTGTATTGGCTCCTAGGTGGAAGAGTGATAAGGATGGACAATGGGGGTCAAGTGACTTGCCCAGGGTCACACAGCTGGGAAGTGTCTGAGGCCAGATTTGAATCTAGGACCTCCCATCCCTAGGCCTGGCTCTCAATCCACTGAGCTACCCAGCTGCCCCCATATAACATACTTTTTAAAGTTCAACCTGCATGATTTAAATTTTCTTCATTCCAATCAACAAAATAATAAGTCAAGATCATTTACCTATTGCTGAGGTGTAAAGTGCTGGCACTGAAAATGTAACCATTGGCTCCATTTGAGCACCCCACCGGCTATGGGGGAGATGGAACTATTGGTTGGAGTTAATAATAAACACCTTAGTCATTCCAGTCAATTTTCCCTTTATTCCTATTCCACTTATGTGCCACCTGTACATTTGTGACCGAGAAGATAATGTTATGATTCCAGGAGAGGCAGTAGATCTAAGGCCATTTTGGTCCACCAAACCAAAAGAAACCCCAGGTATCACTGGCTCTTGGCACCATGTCTACCACATAATAGTCCCTTAATAAATTCTAGTTGACTGACTAGGTGACTTTGATCCTCTCCAATGATGCTCCTATTCATAGAGAAAAATACATTAGACACACTTTGTGCCCAGTGATACTTTGGACATATTTCCATCGGGTCCGTGGTATTTTCTTGTGTATTTGGCATAATGCCCATTGAAAAGTGGGAATGTGATAGAATCACTTAGGACACTAAATCTGTCATGGAAATAGAGCTTGTTGTTCAAGTTTGTGTCCTGGTTCCCTTGGGTTTTGCTAGCTCAGATCAGCTTTTAAGGATAAGCCAGATCAATATACTGAAATATCAGTCCTCAAATTGCCTATCTGGTAGGTAAGACCCTCTTAACCTATGGGTTTCTCATTGAGAAAGAGGAGAGGGGTATCATCCTGCTAAAGGGCATATCGTCTTGTTAGAACACCAAAGAAATGAAGTTTTTGATATATTTGTTCCACCAATATGGTATTGTTTCTACTAATATGTGCACTCTAATCTGTCTCTTGCATATGGCAAGCTTGATAGCTTTTTCTATCCTGGGATTTTGCCTTGGATAGATTCCTAGCCAGATATATCATGTCTAGCTTTTTCTCATAAGTATGTAGATAGCTCAGAATCTAGAGACTTGGAACCCTATAAAAGGCAACTCTAAAAGATTAGAAATTAAATTGGGAGTTATTGATTTATTTAGGTAGGGTGATTTTATACCCATTCAGATAATTCTGTCCACATTTTCCAAACCACGACACCCCACATGGATAGCTCTCCCTCTCTTTATTCAGTTTTACTGCTTGTGTGATGAGGGTGTGATTTTGCTTCTGTGAGGCCTCAGTTTCTCATCTGTAAAATGAATAGAATGGATTAGATGACTTGACCTCTGAGGTCCTCGCTACTTCCTATGACAATGCCTCTTGTCCTATTGAGCTCCTTTACTTGAATTATTAATGCGTGGATAGAATTTGCTCCCCAGGACTCTCTTACCCAGCATCCTATTTGCGTGTTTATGCTATGTGCAAACATAGAGAGGATGTAGTTTTGGTGTGACCCCGCTCCCCTCTCTGTTTCCTAGAACACGGCTAAGGAGCTGGGTGGAGAGCCAGGCAGTAGTTAGTTAGGTTAGATTAGGTTTATACCTTTATCTTTTTTTTTTTTTTAATTTCTTCTTCTTCAAGTGATTATTAATAAATGTTATTAAAATAATACTTGGAATTATTGATATTAATTTAAATCTTACATTAATGAAGCAAAAATAACCATCACTTCTCTTTTTGTAGATTTTTGGTGTATTAATAATCCCCTTTCTACCCACCATTTTCAGACAAAGATGTAGAAGAACCATTAGATGCTCACATAAGAAAGTGATAGCATGACTGCCACTTTTGTGAAGAGTAACAGTTAGTAGTATCTACCTGGATAATGTTAGGGTGGGTAATGACCGTCCCCCTCGTGTCCTACACAGGCCTCGTTGTCGAGTCATTTCAGTCATGTCCAACTCTTTGTAACCCCATTTGGAATTTTCTTGGCAGAGATATTGGAATGGTTTGCCATTTCCTTCTCCAGCTCATTTTACAAATAAGAAAACGGAGGCAAACAGGGTTCAGCGATTTGCCTAGAGCGGTGATGGCAAACCTATGAAACGCGTGTCAGCACTGACGTGGGGGCATTTTCAATGGCATGCAGCCGCGGGCAGAAGTGTGGGGCCGCGTGCCAGAGATGGAACATTTACTATAGTGTAGTGTAGACACTCTGTGCACTGCACTATAGATGACAATTCTACCTATATTAATTTACATATTTTGGTTTATTAAATACAGTTATATATTACAATTATACATTTTTGTTATTTAAACTATAAATATTGTGAAATTATGGGTTTTTTTTTTCCTTTTTAAGTGACACACCACCCGAGTTATGCTTGGTGTTTTGGCAGATTTTGACACACCAAGCTCAAAAGGTTGCCCGTCACCATCCTAGAGTCACACAGCTAATAAATTTCTAAAGTGGGATTTGAACTCAAGAAGAGGAATCTTCCTGATTTTAAACCCAGGGCTCTGGCCATTGAGCCACCTGGTTCATCCCCACCCCCACTCACACCCCCACCCTCACTCTCACTCCTCCTCCCGCAGAACAGACCTTAGAAATCATCTAGGCCAGCAATGGGCAAACTTTTTAAAGAGGGGGCCAAAGGAAAGGAAATGCTCATCTGTCAGTCTGTTTCTAAGGCAACTCTTTCCAAGTTTCATTGTATTGTATCCTACTCATTGTATTCTTCTGATTAGGAATAATGTCTTGCAGATAGAACATTTCAGGGTCCACATCATGTCCATCACTGACTAGTCCATCCCTCTCAATTTACAAAAGAAGAAAGTGGGGCCTCTCTAAGGTGTAGTTAAAATATATGTCCAGGCTTCTGCTATGTTTACTAGACTGATTTCTTGTTAGATAACGTCCCTATGTACTTACCCTATAAGATTGTGCATAAAAATTGTGTCAAGGTCCCCTGGTAGTCTGTTAGCCACATAAGGGTAGATACTGTGACTCGGGAAAGTCTGATAGATATACTGATATACTCTAGCACCAGGTACGATGATCTTCACACAATAGACAGTTAAATTCTTATTCTTATATTTTAATAATGCATTGAAATCAGACATACAATAAATCTTTTATGTTTGCATGGATTTACTCTGACATAATCATGTAAAAGGTAGATTTATACCTAGTAGTTACTGCAAAAGACTATTTTAAATATAAAAAGACATTTCCTCTTTACCCTTGTGAGGTTTCAATAAAATCAAATTGAAAGTATGTATTTTTACTTTGGAGCAGCACTCTCTTAAATTGTGTCCTCTTAGGAATGTCATTTTCTGCTCCCTTTCCCCCCAATTCTGATAAACTTGTAAGATACTATGACTGTCCAAATCCCTGCCTCTAAATTCACTTCGTTTTAGGAAATTCTTACCTTGTCAATCAAACTAAATCATCATCTCTTTAAATATTAAGCTTTAGTAGCTATATGTTCTTGTGGTTTATATATGTGTATATGTGCCTCAAGGGCAGGAGCTGTCTCTTTTTTAACCCTTCCCTTCTGTCTTGGAATCAATACTGTGTAGTTAAGCAAGGGTTAAGTGACAGCCCCGGGTCAAAAAGAAAGTGTCTGAGTTCAGATTTGAATCCAGCACCTCCCTTCCTTAGGCCTGGCCCTCAGTCCAGAGTCACCCAGCCTCCCCAGTTTGCTCTCTTTTGGATTATTGCCTGTGTCTTACTGTCTGGTTCTTTCAAGTCTTCCTGGAAGTCTACCTTTCAGCTCAAAGATTGTGGTAGCCCAAGGTCACTTTCAGGACCGAGAAGAGGATGATTGTGTCTCTGAGCTGCAGATCTCATGATATCAGTCAGATCCTTTGCCCTTTCCTGGAATATCATGATCTGGTTTTTAAGTGCTATCTTGCAGGAAAGGCATTGATTAGCCCAGGAAAGGCTTTGATTAGCCGAGGAAAATTGAGAGGAAAACCACCAGGAAAGGCTCAAGGATCTTAAAGATCTTCAAAGGAATGGGGAATAATAGCTTGGAAGAGAAAAGACTGAGGCATTCAAGTATTTTGTGGAAGAAGGGATTAGAACCATTCTGCTTGACTTCAGTCAGTCAGTAAACAGTAAACATTTTTAAAAGTGCTTTCTGTGTTCCCAGCCTGGTGCTAAGCACTAGAGATAAAAGTCTCTGTTCTAGAAGAGCTCCCATTCTAATGGGGGACCGCATTCAAACATCCATGTATAGACAAGACAGATACAGGATAAATGGGAAATAGTTCATCAAGAGAAAGAAGCCACTACAATTATGAGGGATGGGGAGCTTCAGAGGAGAGAAGTGAGCAGAGGGTAGTGTGGCAAGATTTAGATTTGCTGTAAGAAAGAACAGGATCAGCGCCGTGCCCTAGTGGCCACATCATAGGCTCATAGACTTCTCTAGTTGGATGGCCACTTGTTGGGCATGGTGCAGAAGGGATCATCCTTCAAATAACAGTCCTTTCTGGCTCAGATTTAGTGACCCCCTTGTTCTAGATCTTGTTTACATTCCATAATCCTTTACTTATTGATTTCTTCCTTTTCAAGATATTCATTTTTTTTTTTCATATGTTGTCATCTCCCAACCTAGAGGCAACTTTGATCCCTTCTCATCAGTGCTTCAGTGGGAGTGAACTGCCTGCTCTACTTTCTCATTGTCAAAAACCATCCAAAAATTTGAAAGAGAGGAGTAGCACCAGCTTCTCGCCTTTACCTTCACCCTTTCTGGGCTCTTTTACTTTTTCTGTTGAGAGTCTCTTTGGTTAGGAGCATTACCCCCTGAAAAATTTGAGCCCAGAAAATTCCATTGTTTAATAAATTTGTCATCACTCCTTGGAATATATGTTGGTCAGCTCATACTCAAAAATATTCAAAAACTCATTCTTTAGGTCGTTTCTTCACTTTGACCCTAGGAGAGAAGAAGAGTGAGTGGGATGGGGACCCGGCACCAAATGTCTCATCTGCATTCTGAATCATAGATTTATTTCTGGGACTGTAGAGTTATCTAGTCATTGATTGTTGTTGAGTCGTTTTCAGTTGTGTCTTACTCTTCATGACCCAATTTAGAATTTTATTGGCAGAGGTACTGAAATGGTTTGACATTTCCTTCTCTAGCTCATTTTTACAAATGAGGCCAACGGGGTTAAGTGACTTGTCCGGTGATATACAGTTAGCAAATGTCTGAGGCTTGATTTGAACTCACGGAGATAAGACTTCCTGACTCTGGGCTCTGGCACTTTATTCATTATACCACCTAGCTGTCCATAGTTGTTAATGATTAATTATTTATTAGTCATGATTAGTCAATCATTTAATTTGACAGAAAAGTAAATTGAAGTCCAGAGAAGGGAAAGAAAGTTGCCCATGGTCACACGACTCGTTAGTAATTGGTCCAGGTTTTGAATCCAGGTCCTCTGATGCCATGCCTTCTCTTTTCCAACTTGGCTCCTTTTGCCTATATAGTACCACTATTTTTTTAGTTGCCCAGGTTATCTTGGAAAGAAAATTAGAATATCATTGGGGATGATCTCATTTGTCAGAGTAGACAGGGAAGCCAAATGAGCTTTGTTCTGTTCTTTGATTATATAAGCAGTAGACCCTTCACTCCAGATAGTTCTCATGAGAATGCTTACCATTGTTTACAAAGATTTCTTGGGAAAATGTGGATGGCTCCTTATGCCAGTTATTGTTCCTGATCTCTTCTTCCTCTCCACTCCTAAGAAGGGCTTTAGACCATGTGGAGTGTGTGCTTGAGACCCACCCCTCAAATGAAGTTCCACTTGGAGATTTACAATGATCTCTTAACTGCTTCATTTAAATAATATATGAGAAATGCTTTGTAAATCTGAAAGCTTACTAGAAATGTGGACATTTATTATTGTTGATATTCATTGGCCTTTTTTTTTTTTTTTTTTTCTTTGTCCTTAAAATCTGTTTGATTTATTCTGCTTTGGGCATGGCAGGTCATTCCCAATCCCAATCCTGAAATGCACTGCTGGATTTTTCTCACCAGAGCTGGTTTGCCCCTCTGGAGGTAGCCTGGTAATCCTTGGCTCCACAGGGTTCGCCATATTAGTGCTAGACTTAGCGTAGACACCCACTTGAGTTCAGCCCAACAGAGGGCTCAGAACTTAGAAATTCAGTGATTCTCCAAGCTCAGCCCCTACCGGCATATGCTTAGCACTTGTGCCATTATACCTGGCATGGCAATGGCCTCTAAAAGGATGTTGGCATCCTGAAGTAAATTCTGCTTCGTAAATTCTGCTTCGTTTAGTCTTCTGTATCTGAATTACTGAGGAATCATCTTGATGGTTACAAATTATGAAAATCTAAAATGGAAATATGTTGATGGCTGAGGCCATGACATATTTAGCATTTTCTTGTGCCTTTACTTTGTTGAACAAAGGAATGAATGAACAGAATTTGTCTATTACCTCCTGTCTTCTCTACCTTTTCTGTCTTTCTGGTATAAAGCCAGAATGGGGCAGCAGTCTGAACAGCCTGAGATGAGACTTGCCTCTCTATTCTGAGGGAATCTTAAGATGACACTTCAATTAACAAGTCCTTGGGGACAGCATTGTTTAAAGAAATACATACAACCCAAGTGACAAACAACTTCAAAGCTATTTTGGTAGTAAAGAAATTGCTGTTTACTATTATTTTCTTTTAAAAAAAAAGTAGATTGTAAAAATGCTGATTATCTAGTTAAAGAGTCAGTAAGAATTCATTAAGCTCCTACTATGTGCCAGCCACTGTGCTGAATGCTGGGTACAAAAACAGTCTCTGCCCTCAAGGATTTCACCAGCTAATGGGGAAGACAACATGCAAACAACTACAAACAAGATAAATAAAGGATAAATCAGGGTTAAGTCTCTAGAGGAAGACACTTAGATTAAGAAAGAACTGGTAAAAAAAAAAAAGAAAGAAAGGTAGGGCTTTGGCTGAGAGAACTTAAATAATTTAAGGTAATTTTATGCCCTTTAATTAAAAAAAAATTTTTTTTTAACTTTGAATCTCAAACGCTTAGAGAGCTGGAGTCAGGTAGAAGAAATATTTTAATGATTCCCAGCCCTTAACTCTAAGAGCCACAGTAGGTCCATCTGTTGTTCCTGCAAACCTTGGCCCCCTTCTTTGGCTTGCAGGCCTATTTATGGAGAGAAGGAAGCAGCTAAGGCAGAGAAGGCAGTAAAAGCCACAGCACAGTATCTTGATGTGTTTTATCTGCACTGCAGTGGATTGATAATGGAAACAATGCTTCTTTGAGAGTCAGATCACCTGGCTCCAGGTGATGTTGAGCAAGTGACTACCCACTTGTTTCCTTCTCTTCTACTGCAATCCTTTCCCACCTCCTCTTAGTTTAGGGTGTTTTGTTTCTCTGGTTTACTTCCTATTTATCCTTTCTATAGCTTGTTTGTACTTTTTGTTTGCTTGTTGTCTCCCCACTTCCACTAGGACCTCCTTGAGGGCAGGCACTCTCTTTTGCCTTCCTGTGTAGCTTCAGCTATTAGCACAAAACCTGACACATAGTAGGTGCTTAATAAATATTTATTGACCAACTGACTATAAAACAAGAATAATACTATACACTGTCTCAGAGTTGTGATGAGTGAAATGATTTCTAACTCTCTAAAACACTACAGAAGCTGCTGTTACTAGTATACTGTTGTCATATGACTTTAAAAAATTATCATTGTTTTAAAATTTCATATTAAGACAGATTTTGTTTCCTGGAGTATTTTACATAATTTTAATATTTGAGGACCTTTTTGTATATTAACTCTGAATACATATCTACCTAGACTTATTGTAGAAGGCTTTAAAATGTTAGAGCCCCCTTTGAGATTAACTGAAGACATGAGGAAAACTGGAGCCATGTCCAAGGCCAATCATATCATTAACTGAAACTCGTGTCTCCTGATTTCTGGACCAGCATTCTATACACTATACTATGTTGCCTTATTAAGTCACCATCTGGCTACTCTTTCTGGTTTTAAAAAGTAACAGAAATGTACTACAAATCCACTTATCGTTTAGATGTCCTGTTCCTCTCGTGTGTGTGTGTGTGTGTGTGTGTGTGTGTGTGTGTGTGTGTGTGTGTGTGTAAAATCACAATTTGCTAGTCTCTTATTCCGTTATATATATATATATACACACATTCACACACATAATTAGATTCATTTATTTATATACGAGTATATACACACGAACCAAAAGATTAACAGTACACTATAACTCAACATATTCTTGAGTAGAATTAATTTTCATACTATTTCCAATTGTGATATAGCAATATTTTTGGCTAAGTACTTGTTGAAGTTGACTTAAACCATTCTTTGATTCAAAAGATTTCTATATTATTTATTTAAGTGTTAGTACTTATCAAAACTATCTTGGTATCTTTTTCTTAATTCTTATTTGGATCTGTGATTTCACTGGGCTAGGAGGCTTCCTTTATCAATATAGGTCAGCTACTGTCTTGAACCTTTAAATAGATTAAGTGACTCATCCAAGGTTACTTAAGAATCACAGATGGATTTCGAACCCAGATCTTCCTGACTCAGGGATTCTCAATTCACTCTAGTGCATTTCAGCTCATTATTTATCCGAAAAAAGAGTAAATTTTCAGCTATTAAAAATAATGGACTCTTTGTGTGGTAACAAAGAATTGGAAGTTATAGGGTTATCCATCAATTGGGGAATGACTGAAGAAGCTGAAGTAGATGAATGTGATGAAATACTATTGGGATATAAGAAATGACAAGAAAGGGGATTTCAGAAAAACCTGGAAAGACCTACATCTGCCTCCAGGGGAAAAAAACCAAAAACTGATGGAGTCTCAATACAAACCAAAACATGCTGTTTCACTTTCTTTATACATTTTTTTGTTTGCGTTCTCTTTCACAAAACAGCTAATGTGGGGGAATGTTTTACATTATTGCACATGTAAAATCTATAGCAGATTGCTTATCATCTCCGGGTGGGGAGGGGAAAGGAAGCAAGAGGGAGGTGAAGAATTTTACTTAAAAAAAATTTTTTTTAACCAATGTTATAGAACAGTAGCCAGAAATTGTGTGAAATCTTTATATTTTCCCCTTCTTCCTCCACCCATCTTCTTCTGAGACAATGGTTGTTTATACATCTGTTAAATCTGATGGAAACGATATAAAGCAATACTTTAATGCAAGAAACTGACAAGATATGCTGTGTCCCAAAGTCTCAGTTATATTAACAATCATATTATTAAATAATGTCAAACTACTATTAAAACTTAGAGCTAAGACTTAAGATTTAAGAGCACAGTCTTACGGGACAGCCCATATAGGAAACTGGGGAGTGAAGCCAATCATGAAAGCAGAAGGCTTCAACAATTGACAAAAGGAAAAAGGTTTCAAGAAAGTAGTAATGAAACCTGTTGAGCCAAAAATATTGTGATTCAGAGAAAGAAATAGAGATTACATACAAACATGAAACTGAGGTTAGTAAAAGGCAAAAGCTAATTTTAATGGGATATGTGTGTTCTTACCTAGGGTAATTAAGAATGCAGAGATCAGAAAGACTTCTTATGGCTTATTCAGGATTTTTGTGTGCAAGTTATAGTGCTAGTACTTGACTGAATGCAAATAAAATAAGACTTGATGCTTATTTCTTCTTTTCTTCTAGCACATCAGGTCCACCCATCTGGCCAGGAAGCACCTTCTTCAAGAGAAATGGAGCCCTTTTACAAGGTAGGTCCCCAGCTATCATTTGTTTTTCCCTCCATTGTTCCTTAATTCTAGTAAAGATGAATTATTCTCACAGTTCACAGTGAATGCCATAGCAGTGGACTCATTTTGGAAAATTAGGAGTTCTGTGGGTTGGATCTGTTTATTTCCTTCTATTTGTTTTCTCCTCCAGTCTCTTGGAAATGGTGAATTACTAGTTTGAAATGATTGAAATATATGTCTCTGTTTTGTCTTTTCTTGGGCTGCTGCCTTGCTGGGTATAAGTTCCAGCTGTGTTTGGCTCCTTTGGTGAAATTGGGATTACGTGGTGTTCGTGGTATGATAGCAACAGAAACAAGATCAATAAAGTCACCTCCTTTATGAAGGTTTCCCTTTTCTTTATTTCATATGTTTGTGCTATTTAGCAAGCTGTGGTGGTGTTCAGGGAGTTCTCGGTATATCATAACTTTTATGTATAAGTGTGAGAAACAGCATTTGGTTTATCCTCAGACCTGGCACAGCTAGTTTTCCAAAGGTAGGTCATTTGCTTTGTTTGTTCCACTCTCCCTTTCCAGACTATGGAACTTCACTCTTCAGCTGTCTTCCCCTAGAGCCTGGCTCATATATCATTGGGGAACTTAAACTGCCTTTACCATCTGCTTAAAGGAAACAGAGTTGTATGGGTAAATACCTAAAGCCCAAATGGAAAAAGTTGGGGGGAATTACCCCATATTTAGAATCATCCACACCATTTGTGTGGATAGTTGAGTGTTGATAGTATACCAAAAATCAGCTTACTTTTCTCTCCTAACATCTCCTGTTTGGCTGGGATTCAGAATTGTGGCAGCCACCACGAATGACTGGCTTTTCTTCTTCTACCAAAATTTTTGATTGATAGTTATTCTGGATAGAGGGTTTATGGCCTGAATTAGTTTTCACACTTTTAAGTCATTTCCCCCTAAAATGTGCAGGCCTAACATCAGCCATTTGTGTTAGGAGTGTAATAAAAACTTCCAGAAATACATTTTACCTTAAGATTGTAGAAGCAGCTCACACAGTGTGTGCAGTTGAATGACCTTGTTGTTGTGCTGTAGGGTGAATAATTTGGTGTTTGCATTATCAGGAGGCTATGAAATCAGTGAACTTTGGAGTTTCTTTGCTTTTCTTCTCTGTACCAGCAGGCTTTAGGCAGGTAGGTTCCATTAACACTAATCTTAATTACCATATTATGTATCCAAAATGTTGGCAGGAGAATGAAAGTCTCTGTTAATAGCTTATAGGTAGAGCTCTATCTGTAATCAGTGAACACATTTTTTTAAGGGTCTGTTTGTTGTTGTGGTTTTTTTTTTTAATAGAAAGCAGTAAGAAATTAAGCCATGGCCTTTCTTGTTCATTTCAAGGGATTATTATAATTTTTACTCCAATATTTGGACCTTCTGATGAAAGTCATTTTCACAGAATTTGTAGAGTGGTCATTCCTCAGACAATTTTGTCCTGTACCTAGCCGATAGATGGATTCTTATTTACTTATAGCATTCATTAGGAGGGTGGCCTGACTGAGAAGATAGGGTTCTGAGTTGGGGAAGTTCTTGTTCAAGTACTACCTCTCACAACTACCCCGGGGAGGAGAGGCAAATTACTTAATCTCTCAATGTGCCCTGGCAGATTTGTAGGGTATCTATAGCTCTTTGTATGATGAAATTTCTCTATTCTTCAGAGGTAATTGCTTTAAACATCTCAGATTTTCTTTCTTTTTTTTTTCTTTTTATTATTTCAAAAAAAATTTTTTTTCATATTTTGTTTTAATTGTCTTCTAGGCTAATTGTCCTTTCCTTGAAGATCTGTCTTGTGAAGTCCTGGCATCTTGATAGTATAGTTTTCTTCCTATTCCCCCCACCCTTTTCCCCCCCTCCTTCCTACTGTTTTAAGCCATAGACCCTGAGTATCAAAACTCTTCAAACTTATCCAATTCAAAGCCACTAAATGAAAGCAGTGTGGTATAAAACCCTTAGTTTGGCAGCAGAAGACTTGGTTTCAAATCATTGCCATGCCACTCACCAACCTTGTGTCCTTGAACTAGATGCTTCTCCCCAATGAATATCAGTTTCCTCTTTTATAAGATGAGGATGATGGGAGTAAATAGTCATAAGGTCAGAGATCTAGAGTCAGCGGAGACCTCAGACGTCGTTTTGTCCAACATCTGCCAAGGAAAGAGAAAGCCAGGTAGGGTAAGTGACCTGTCTAGCATTATGCAGGGAGTAAAGCATCAGAGGCCCTGTGTAGGAACCAGGTTCTTTGATTCCAAAGCCACTTTTCTTTCGGCCTAAATCCTTTGGACATTATCTATTTTTTGTACATTGGTCAGTTGGGCAGATTTGTATGAAAGAAGTAGAGTTGGTAGGTTAAAGCAGGGGAGTACCTGTTAATTTTAATTTTTTTATTATAGAGTTCCTTTACTTTCTTTAAGCAAATGATGTTTTCCAAAAGTGGATGATTTTAATTGAATAACCTACTTGTATAGTTCTTCAATAATTTTATTGTGACTAGATGTTTTTTAGGGCTGTATGTGTATGTGTTTATATAACTCAACTAATGTTTTTGCATTTTTCCCTTTAGAAAATTCCAAAGCACTCTCACAATATTAATGTTGATAATAATGACCTATTATTATGTATAATATATAATGCTCACTTTTCATAATGCTTTAAATTTTATATGGTACTCTTCACAATAGACTTATGATGATAATATCACATTGCCTGTATATTACAAATGAAGACATGGAAATACAGAAAGATAGAAGAGTGTTCGAATTAAGCCTATTTAATAATTTGAGGAGGTGGGGAAAATATAGGCTCTCTGTGTCTCTGTCTTTATTCAATGTGATGTATACAGTAATTTTTTTTTAATGCAGTAAATCTGAGTTGAATTCAGGTGGTATTGGAATTGAATAAGAGATTGAGCCAAAGGGTAGTCATTATTTTAGTTTAAGATGACAAAGCTCTGTGATAGTAGCAAAGGTATGACTAGAGTACAGATGTTTTCCATCTGTCCCAGGAAGAAAAGAGGTTTTGATCTGCAGCCTGAGGGATTTAAGTTAGACATAAGGAAGAATTTTCTGACAGTGATGTGATTGCTATTACACATCTGGAATTGTTTCCTAGGGGAGATTAAGGAATCTTCTTGTTGGAGGGAATGAATGTTTAAAAACAACATAGATTCTCATTTATTCATGAATTAATGAATGAAAAAGCTCTAATTAAAGACTTGATATTGTGCAAAGCACCGTTTGAGGTTCTGGGGATACAAATAGAAAAAGCGAGGCAGCCACAGCTTTCGAGAAAGTCATTATAGTGGGAGTGAGCCTCTTGAGGAAGGTTCAGGTCCAGGGCAAATGGAAAGGCCTTAGGATGCCATAAGTAAGCCTGGTGGTTAAGATGGCAAGTTTGTTTGGCGTGTAGAGAGACAAAAGGCTACAGTTAAGTCATAATTTCTTTTGTTTTGCAAATGATAAAGCCATTTAGGGTTTTTATGTTTAACCATTGGGCAGTACCCTGTGACTCGGGCTGTGAGAGCTTTCTTTTCTGTTTCTACATCCAGTCACTGTCTAGAAGGAGATGGGGGCAGTCAGCTCTGTCTCCACTGATTTGGTGGGGAAGGATGGTTTGAAGCATGGGACTGATGGTTTGGAGGCAGGGCCAGTGGGGGGGGGAGGAGACTGCTGTTACCTGGGGCTCTTTTGTACCCATCCTATGCATTATTTAAGTGCCACCATTCCTTAGAGCAGTGATTCCCAAAGTGGGTGCTACTGCCCCCTGGTTGGTGCTGGCCACAGGTGCATTTATCTTTCCTATTAATTGCTATTAAAATTTAAAAAAATTAATTTCCAGGGGGCTAAGTAATATTTTTTTCTGGAAAGGGGGCGGTAGGCCAAAAAAAGTTTGGGAACCACTGCCTTAGAGGCGACTAGGGGAAGCAGAGGGCTCGTAAAATGTTGTTTATGCCACATCCTTAGCCCTCTCTGGCTTCATCCAATAAGCATTTACCGCATGCTTGTCCTATACCTTTCTAGATGCTGGGGTTAAAGAGATAGGATGTCCTCATGCCTCTCTGTGTCCAACCCCATCTCCTTTATTTTGTGTATTTGTTACATAATTTTCCCCCCTAGTGTGATGGATGTGAGAGGATAGAGATGGAAAGAGACCGAGGAGAGGAGGGAAGTAAGCAGTAAGGGGGTGGGGGGAGTCCATTGAGCATCTTCATGAAGGGTGAACCAGCTTCCAATGAAAATGGATGCCCAGGACGGTGCCCCTCGTGCAGCAGAGATGTTGAGTCATGAAAGAAGGATTAAGTTATGTGCCACAAGCGGTACTGACCATAGCAGGAAATTGTAAGGATATGTTTTAAGCATGGACCCCCAGTGAGCTAGAGCACCGCATGCCCTGAGGGTTTTGGTCTGTCTGGGTTTTATTGTACAGAGAGAGAGCAGTGTGAGTTAGCAACAGATCTCCTCAACAAAAGAGTGGATACAGTACAAGTGTAAATGGTGGGACTGGATTTTTAATCCTTTTTAAAAAAAAATTTGGTGAATAAAACTTTTTTAAATTTTTTAGAAACATTTCCCATGGTTACATGATTCATGTTTTTGCTTTGCACCCTCCCCCCCCCCCCCCCGAATAAAAACTTAAATAGAAATCTAGCCTATATGCCATGCTCCCGAATGTAAAAATGGTTAAACACTCGTGAGCCATTTGTGTGCTCTGTGCACTCACTCTGTGGGCCTTATGGATTCTCAGCCATCGCAGAACTTATTGGTAGCCTATATAGTGCAGTTAATTCCTGTTAGTCATACGAACTGATATAGAACAAGGGATAACAACTGGGGAAAACAATTTATACAATAACAACTTTATATAATGCAAACACCTTTAGAAGACATAAGAATTGTGATCAATGCAGTGACTGGCTACAGTTTTAGAAGATGGTAATAAATCATGTTAACCCACTCTTGAGAAAGGTAATAGATAGTGCATGGTGCAAAATAAGACGTTCATTATTGAGAGAAGCTAATTTGCTACAAAAAAAAAATTTCCCCAGTGAATTGACGTTAAGGGATAGGGATGGATGGGGGCGATGGAGTTTGGGGGAAGTCTGTTGAACATCTTTTTAAAAAAATCCACAAAAGACAACAGAAAGAATCCGAGACAAGTAGAATAGCTTTAAAAGTTACATTAGACTTCCATACATTTAAAAGAAGAGTAAACTATGCATACTAGAGATCTGTAGTTTCATGTACAACTTCCTTTGTACTGTGTATTTAGGAATGCCCATTTTAGGGTGGGAAAGGAAAGGAAATAACCATGCATAGACAGACAGACTGATGATGATGATGATGATGATGATGATGATGATGATAATAATATATGCATGGCACTGTGCTCACTGTTGTGAAGATATTACTTAATTTCATCCTCACAACAACCTTGTGAGGTAGGTGCTATTATTATCCTCATTTTACAATGGAAGAAACCGAGACAAACAGAGATTAAGTGACTTCCCCAGGGTCTAAAACTAGTAAGTTTGTACATTTCTGCAGCAGGATTTGAACTCGCTTCTTTCTGACTCCACATCCAACGCTGTATTCACGGTACCACCTAGTTGCCTCTGTTTAATTTAATGTTTGTTAAGTTCAGAATTTTTTTAAAAATCCTTGGTTAATGGAAAACAGTAAGAAGAGGCTTGGCTTGGATTATTCAAGGCCCAGAAACAGATTTGTGGTGTTTTTCTGTATAGGAAATTCCCAGAGTGAAAATTCACTAATGCATGTTCACAATGTAGCTTAGTGTTGAAAAGTTACCTATAGGGGGCAGTTAGGTTGCTCAGTGGATTTGAGGATCAGGCAGTACTGGGTTCAAATCTGGATTCAGACACTTCCTAGCTTTGTGATCCTGGGCAAGTCACTGAACCCCTTTTGCCTAGCCCTTGCTGCTCTTCTGCCTTGGAACCAATACATAGTATTTATTTTAAGACAGAAGGTAAGGGTTTGGGGTGGGGGGAGGAAACTAGCCTACTCCTTGTCCAAAATCATACTATACTATTATATAGTCATCTTCTATCTGCTTTTTGTCTTTTATTTATACATATTGTCTTTGCCATTAGGGCAACTAGGTAGAGCAGTGGATACAGTGCCAGGCCTAGAGTCAAGAGGACCCTGAGTTCAAATGCCATCTCACACACATTATCTTTGTGACTCTGGGCAAGTCATTTTACTCTGTTTTCCTACTTCCTGCCTCAGAAGGAAATGATATAAGCCACTCTAGTATCTGTGCCAAGAAAACCCCAAATGGGGCCTTGAAAAACATCATAAAAAATTAACTAAACAACAACTTTCCTGTTAGAATGTAAGCTTCAGGAGGACAGGGACTGTTGTTGCTGTTTTTTACACTTTCAGAGCTTAGCACAATGCTCAACACATAGTAAATGCTTAATGAATACCTTTGAATCCTGACTCCCAAGACCAGCTCCTCTATCCACTTCACTGACTTTCAAGGTACAGATGATTGGCAGAATTAGCAAATTATCCCGTTAAAGAATTTTTAATGCCACTTAAGCTTCTTATTAATGTCAGGATAATAGCCAGCAATACATGTACTACATAGTAGAAAAATGGGTTCAGGGAGACAGATTAGGGAAAGGAGATGAGAATAAGCATGTATATAGTTCCTGCTGTATGCCAGGCACTATGCTAAGGACTTTACAAATATTATCTAATTTGATCCTGAAATCAACTCTGTGAGGTAGGTCCTTTTGCTCTCCCCATTTTACAGGTGAGAAAACTGAGACAGAAGCCAAGTGACATGTCTTTAGTCACTCATTTTGGTATCTGAGGTTGGATTTTAACTCAGGGCTTTCCTGAGTCAATGCCTAGAACTTTTTTCTATTCTGCTATACCTATGTGTCATAAGATTTTTCTTTTGGTTTGAATGAAAATGTCCAGGAAAATGTCCAGACTGTTTACACACGCTTTCTGTTTGGTATTTAATTCAATCTGTACTTCCACTGTGTTGGATTTCTTTTAATTAGAAATTCTTACCCTTTTAGGATTCTCTCTTCTATTTTAATGTTGAATAATTCATTTTATTCTCCATACTGCTTTGACTCCTAGTGTTACCTTAAAACTTTTGTGTTTTTCTCTTGCTTGTTGATTAAGAATATAAAGAATTATTTGTTTGCTTTTTTAAATGTCTGTATTGAGTTCAGTATGATTGAGTGAATTTGTGATAGTACTATCCTCCTTAGAAAAGCCCAGATTTTGACTCTTGCTTGTAATCTTCAATTGATAGGAGGCACACATAAGCACTGGGAAGTGTTTAATGAATGAGAGAGAAAAGGATTATCTAGTTTTTAAAATTACTTATTCTGAAGTCTTTTCACTACTTGCATTCTCATGGGTTCATAGAGGAGATCCAGAAAGCACTATCCATATCTCTTGGCCCAACCCGCTAATTTTACAAATCAGAATGTTGGCATCCAGTGAGGGGAAGGGACCAGCCCCCTTTCTTTGACTAGAAAGGAAACTTCTGGAAGACAAAATCTATTTAATCTTTTCTCTTTCTCTCCTTCTGCTGGCACAGTGCCTTTCACATAGTAGGGATTTGGTGACCGTTCATTAAGACAAAATGAAGGTTTCAGAGCACGATAATATGAATTGGTATTCTTTCATATTGTGGGGACATTTTGTGTGTTGAGTTGAGAGTAAGAAGCCCACAATTGGGTTTTAATACTTCCTCTGTCACTAATGACCTATTTGGGTTTTCAGTACATCAATCCACTTTTTGGTTTCCCTACTGGACATGGTCCCTTCCTACTCTAAAAAGTGTTACTTTTAAAATCACTTTCTATTGCTTAGTTTATATGACCTTGTGCTACATTGTTCTCTTTTTAACTCAAATAGGATCTTTACTTTCATGGCAGAAGCTGTTTATTTCTTCTCCACCCTCACTAATCCACCCCTACCCAGCACCTCTTACCATGGACATAATCGTTGAGCAGTCCATGTGGCTTACTAATTGCAATGACGCCTGAATAAACAAGAGTTGGCTGAACCAGCTCCACTAAAGTCACAAAGCTGGGAGTGGTAATTCAAACAATAGCCAACAGAATCAGGATTCAGACTGATCTTGACGGTTGTGACATTTTAACAGGGATGAATGTAAAAATCCTATGTTTAGGCTGAAAAAAAATTTAATTGTGCCAATCATTATAGAATGGGGATGACCTGGCTTAGCAGTAAAGCAGTGTGGAGTTTTAGGTGAGCCAGTAGGACACCAGAGTGACTAAACAAGTCATTTTTAGGTGGTGGTAATAGAATTATGATGATCCTAGAAATCATCACAAGTAATAGTTCTATTGTAGTCAACTCTAGTCAGCAAGTTTAATGAAAAGGGCATTGATTGGTGTTGAGTCAAAAACCATTGAGGACCTGGTTTTGCAGTGTTTAATAAACCAAACATTTTAGAGCCTTAATTTCCTTATCTGTAAAAGAGGCTTAATGATGATTATAAAGATCCCAAGATTTTTGAGCGGTCAGGAATCTAGAGGCTGATGACTGACCGTATTCCCCTGATTTTAAAGATGAGGAACCTGATCTCCTCAGCATGCTCAGGGTCATTAAAGTAGTAAGGTCTAAGAGTTGGGCTCAAGAAAGAACCTCCTCTCTAAATGTGAGGGCTTTTCCCACTCTTATAACACTTGCTTGTGTCTGATGAGACATTATATACATGAATATATAGAAATAGAAATGGATCTAGTTAGATAAATAATTTTTTAATTTGATAAACATTTTAAAGGGATGCATTAAAGAAGGTAAATCAAGAGGAGGGCAATGAGGATAATAACCATTGAGAAATACATGTCAGACAAGGAGTAGTAGTGGAAGGAGCTAGTGATATTTAATTTAAATCAAGAGAAGGTTTAAGATTACATGGTAGTTCTCTTTAAGCTGTCCTGTGATTGGCACAGAAGACTATGTTTTATGTTGTTTTAAAGAATAGAATCGAGGGCATGTGAACTATATGCCCTCTAAACTTTGAGTCTGAGATTGTGTAAGTTAAGCTGCCTAAAGTCAAGAGAATGAAATTCTAAGACCTCTCAGGGACTCTTTTACCACTGAGAGTGTGACTTTGCTACCTTTAAATTTCTTTAGACAGAAAAATAATGTAAATATTTGTTGTCACTTGGTTTTCTCTAATAGAACAAATGTCACTTTAAATCCTGTCTTATTTCTCTAAAACAAGAATTGCCCATCATAGTAAGAGTTTACGCTTAGTCTTAAAATTATTTTTTTTTCCATACTGCGACCACTTTGATTTACTAAAATGTAATCTGTGGGAGAATGGAAGGTGACATGAACAAAAGGAAAAGGAAGGAAACAAAGATTTATTAAATGCCAGCTATGTGCCTGGCACTGTATTATGTGGGGTTTTGTAGATATTTCATTTGATCTTTTCAGCAATCTTGGAAAGGCAGATACTATTATTATTCCCATTTAACAGTTTAGGAAACAGAGGCAGACTTTGTTGATATAAACGTGCTGAAATATGTTACAATTAATGTTTTGCTCTTGAGAAGTTATAGAAACGACAATACCGAGGACATTCCATCTCCAGAATCCGGATGTTTTCACTGCCTTGTCCTCCATACCTAGAATGCCCTCTCTTTTCTTCTCTGCCTCTTGGCTTCAAATTCTGGGAGAAAACTCTACCTTCTATAAGAAGCATTTCTTGACATCCCCCTCACCTTATTGCTGGTAGCGCTTTCCTTCTGAATTATCCTCAGTTTATCTTACACGGTGCTTGTTGGTACAAAGCTCTTTGCTTGTTGTCTCTCCCATTAGACTGAGCTTCTCAGAGGCAAGAAATTGTTTTTTACTTTTTGTTATATCCCCATCACTTGGCACAGTGCCTGGAATGTAGTAGGCACTTAATAAATGCTTAATTATTGACATGTGTGTCCAGAAAAAGTGGTAGGCTAGTCACATGGTGCAGATGACAGACAGTAGGTAGACCCCCAAAGTGGATTATGACCACCCCCCAGATATTAAAGAAACAAAAAGTTTTATCCCCATTTATTTGGTACTTAGCATTTATATAGCACCTCAAGGTTTGTAAAGCTTTTTATGAATACTATCTCATTTGATTCGTCACAATAACCCTGTGAAGGAGCTAATGTGGAGGATATCCACAACGAGAAAGCAGAGAAAGCATTAGAATTAAGGAGGGAGGTGGTGGTGGTTAGGAAAGGTTTTTAGTAGAATGCAGGATTTTAACTCGGAATGGAAAGAAGCCAAGGCCAGAAGAACATCCTCAGCATGGGAGACAGTCAATGAAATACCCAGAATCCAGATAGGGAGCACCTTATGGGGAGAGCAGCGAGAAGGGCAGGCTCATTTGGACCACACAATAGCAAGAGAGGATATAAGGCTTAAGAATATACTAGAAAGTGGGTGGGAGAGGTGTGCAGATGTTTGAAGCCATACAGAGGATTTTATATTTGAGCCCAGACATGGTAAGGATCCCCTGCAATTTACTGAATGGGAATGAGGGCGACAGAGTCAGGTCGGAAGATCACTTTGATAGATGGGCAAAACATGGACTGGAAAGGGAAGAAGCTTCTTGCCGGCTAACCAGCAGGCCATGACAATAATCTAGGAGTCTTTCTTCTTATCCCTGGAGGTGAGGGGATGACAGGATTCTGAGTGGTTTTGCATTTGAGCTGATCTGCCCAATACAGAATTCTCCAGCACCATGCCTTTGTCCCTATCAGAGTACATTCCCTATTTACACAGTGATGCCTTACATATACCACAGGGTTACAAGTTTGGACCTTTTGGAACCCTTTAAATTAGGAATAGCCTTCTCCTTTTTCCTCCTTGATCCAGTTTCTCTTATTGTGGGACATTTGTAAGGTTTTATATGCAGTCTCCACAAAGAACACAACTCATTCATCTTGTTGAACTTGAGAGAACTTGAAAAGAGGATTTCTCTCAACTGTTTGGCCCATGGAGTTTCATGCAATTATTGGGTTTTGTGAGTTCATTTAAAAACAAAAAAATAAATGCAATAAAGAAATGCATTTTATAGAATGGAAAGCCCAGAGGGGTAGGGATAGAGGGAACTTTCACTTCTTTTCTTACCTCTCTAACCAATTGGGAGTCTGACCTTTGCCAAATCTCTGTGTACTTCTGCTTACTATCTCCACAGGAGGATAATAGATCAGAGTACAAATTCCACACAATCTTGTTCTTATGAACAATGGCACTTGGTCATTGATATAACTCCGATACACAGTTGTGATTCTCCCATTTTCTTTTTTAGCTCTGCTCAGAAAGTCATAGGGTAATCCTTTGGCAAGTATGTTGAGGCAGTGTCAATTTTTGTAAATTAAGCCTTTCATTAATTAGTCCAGCTCATTTTTATTGATTTATTTGCTGTCTGAGAGGCTCTATGGCGGATAAAATCGTCTAAGGACTATTGGGCCTTGCCATCTTCCCTGCTGCTACACTCTCAGGACTGCTAGGGCTTTTCCTATATCCTGCAGATTAATTTCCTTTATGTGTTAACTGCCTCAGTTACACTTCAAATTTATTGAATTTAGGAACTATCTTAAGTTTTTCCATTTTAAATCCCAATGATTAGCACATAGTCTTTAACCTTCCTTCCTTCCTTCCTTCCTTCCTTCCTTCCTTCCTTCCTTCCTTCCTTCCTTCCTTCCTTCCTCCCTCCCTCCCTCCCTCCCTCCCT
>NC_058131.1:501358070-501373856 GCF_016433145.1 Gracilinanus agilis | reverse complement strand
TTCCCTTCCCTTCCCTTCCCTTCCCTTCCCTTCCCTTCCCTTCCCTTCCCTTCCCTTCCCTTCCCTTCCCTTCCCTTCCCTTCCCTTCCTTTTCTCTCCCTTCTCTCCCATCTCTCCCTCCTTTCTCTCCCATCTTCCCTCACCCCTTCCCTCCAACAAATTCCATTGGAGTATTGCAAATTTAATTATCACAATGTGTATGTATTCATGAGTCTGAAATAGATGAGAAACATTTGGTGTTGTGCAGTGGTATCAAACTCAAAGAACATGGATCTTTGTGGGCCACATATTGACTTAGATAACCACAAATTAAATTGGCTGTTACATTTTAAAAAATTTATTTCCTCAAACCTTTCCCAATTAGAGTTTTAAATCATTACCACAGGTTGTTCTTGGGGTTTTTTTCACTCAGTGACTGCAGGGCTATGATTTCGACACCTCTGGGATTATAGAAAGAACTTAATTTCATAGCCACAAGAAGACTTGGATTCAAGTTTTGCCTCTAACATCCATTGACTGTGGTCCTGATCAAGTCCTTTAACCTTAGTGGTCTAGGCAATTCTGGAAGACTACATTTCCCAAAGGTTCTTCCTTCCATTGGTAGAAGAATTTCCTTTTCCTGGAAAAAAAATGTAATTACTATGAGCGACAAGTCCTTCCTTATTCCTATAAGAGAAAGGAAAAGTACTTTAAAAAACAATTATAAGGAGTAGGTAGGGGCTTGGTAAGTAGAGTGCCAAGCCTAGAGATGGAGAGGTCCTGGGTTCAAGTTGACCTCAAGATACTTCCAAGCCGTGTGACCTTGGGCAGGCACTTTACCCCAATTGCTTAGTCCTCGCTGTTCTTTTTGCCTTGGAACTGATATTTAATATCGATCTAAAGACAGGTGGTAAAGGTTTCAAAAAACAAAACAATTACAAGGCTTAATTAGAAGCCCCCACTCCCAGGTTTCCTTCCATCCACTCTGTCCATATTTTGCATTGACCTCATTATTAGACATTGTGTCCCTCCTTACAATTTGAGCTCTCCAAGGGAGCAATGGTGTTTTTGTCTTTCTTGCTATCACCAGTGTTGAGTACAATGCCTGGCACATATGAAGCCCTTACTAAGGCTTATGACTGACTAAACAAACATGACCTAGCCTTTCTTTCCCTGGGAACTGGTTTTGTTATGGGGCGTTAACGTGATGATCTTATTCTGTTTACTTGATATAAACTGTGGCTGGAAGCTAGAGGTGTGTGTTCTGTTTCGTGATCCTATCTGGTTGCAAATGTGGGACTAATCTAGTAGTTTGGTAGAGTAACTTATTTCATAAGATCAGGGAACTAGAGCTTAGAATGGACCCGAGCAGCCATCTAGTCCAACTTCTAATTCTACAAAATGAGGAAACTTGAGGCTGAGGGAGGTTAAATGGCTTGCCCAAGGTTAACAAGCATTTATTAAAGGCCTCATAGGTTCCAGGCACTGTGTTTAAGTACCAATGATACAAAGAAAAATCAGCCAAAAAGAAAATTACTTCTCTCAAGGAACTCACCAGCAAAAGAGGAAAAATAACATGCAAACTACTATGTTCAAATAAGATACACATGGGTAGCAAAATGGCACAGAGGGAGAATTCCAGGCTGAAATAAATTCAAATCTGGCCTAAAAAACGTGGATTAGCTGTAGAATGCAAGCCACTTCACCTTGTTTGCCTCTGTTTCCTTGTCTTTAAAATGGGCTAGAGAAATAAATAACAAACCACTCCTGTGTCTTTGTCAAGAAAACCCCAAATGGGGTTATGAAGAATCAGATGCATGCTGCCACCCCCCTACCCCAACCCCACCCCCAAAACTGAAGGAAGGCACTAGAATTAAGAGGAATGGGAATAGGAATTTTAGTTGAGTCTGGAAGGAAGTAAGATTGGCAGAGGTGGGAAGGGGAAGAATTCCAGGTGTGAGCGGCCAGCCCCTGGAAATGCCCAGAATTGAAAGGAACATTTTGTGCTGAGAACTCCAAAGTGGCCAGTCACTGACCCCCAAAGGAGTATGGGAAAAGGAAGACTAGAAAGGTAGGAGGTGAGATTATAGGGGTGGTGGGGCTGGAAGATTTTTTATCTTGGAGGTTATAAAGAGCCACTAGAATTGATGAGAATGGAGAGAGGTGAGGGTGATGTTATTAGGTCTGTGATTTGAGAAAATCACTGAGAGTTGAATAGAGAGGATGGAATGGAGTGGGAAGAGATTTGAGGCAGGTACTATCCAGGTCATAGGCTTTCAAAAACAGCAGTTGAATCCCGCTCCTTGGAATCTAGAGGCAGAGTTGTTTCCATGGTAGGTCGTTGCTCCTCTGATTTCTGCCACTAAAAGGTGGCCCCTTACAGGCTTAAAAATAAAAAATCTCCAATAGCAGTCTGGTCTGATTCAAAGTCTTAAGGAGTTGGTGAGTTATTTGCCATATTTCTCAGATTATGAGAGATTTCAAACCACCAATCACATCAAAATTTATAGATGGAAACATTAATAAATCTTTATTTCCAGAAATTTTCCATGCCCTTACAGGGAAAAAAAAATGTAGTTCAGATATATAGAAATAGTCATAATAGCTAGCATTTATGTGCCTTAAGATTTGCAGAGTGTCCTCACAACAGCCTTGGGAGATATGTGCTATTAATATCCCCTTTTTAGAAATGAGGAAACTGAGGCAAACAGAGTTGTTAGGTGACTTGCCTAGGGTTACACAGCTAGTAAGTGTCTGAAGTCACATTTGCACCCAGGTCCTTCTGACACTGGATTCAGTACTCTATCCACTGTGCCACATTACTGCCTGGTGATGTTGTTGTCCAGGTTCCAATTTCTGTTATGCCAGGATCTCTAAAGTTTGGCAGGCACAGGGGGAAACAGAAAGGGTGTGGCCCCAGGGGTCAGGGCTGGAAGGAGCATGAGAGCTCATCTGGCTCAACTGTCTCATTTTACAGCCGAGGAAACAGAGCCAGAGAGTGGAGTGATTTGCCTGGGATCTCAGAGGCCCTAAGAGTCAGGGGACTCTTCTTCCTTCCCTCAGAAGTTTCATTCCTCAGACCATAGGTGGCTCAGTGGATAGAGAGCCAGACTTGGAAATAGGAAGCCCTGGATTCAAATCTAGTCTTAAACACCTTGGGCATGTCACTTAACTCCAGCCTAACCTTTACACTTCTTCTGCCTTGGAACTAATACTGAGCATCAATTCTAAGACAGAAAGTTCCCTCCATCACTTTTTTTCAGCAGTTTGACCAACATTGTGTATCTCTTCTCATAGATGGCGTCATCTCCTAAACAAGCAAGGCTTAAAAGAGATTAATCATATTCTAAGGCAGATGAATTTTTAGCCCATCTAAAGAAACTCATAGTCATATATATATATTCCCAAAAATCTTAGTGTCCTCTTAATCTTTAATAAATTGACACATACACACATTCACATTTTATTATATATGTATACGCTTTATGAATTCACTTGGATAATGCAATATTCTAGGTTGCCACTCAAATGAAATGACAAAATTCATAAGTTATTTTTTTGTATTTTTGTATTCAATATGAATATTTTGAGATTTTGTTGATAGTTTTTTTAGTCTCATTAGACATGTTAATTTAAAAAATTAAGTTGCGATCCTAAGAGCAAGATTGAATCTGAAACTGATGCATCTTTGGTTCTGAATTGGATTTCCATTACTCAATTACTCTGCAAATTACATCGATTTAAGATCTGATTATTTTTTTCCCTAAATAGATTAGGTAATGAGAAAAATAAAAAGGCAACACAGTCTAATGGTAATTTGTGGGCCAAGTGGCCTATAATATTCCACTTTTATCTGCCCCTTTTCTCCTTCTCCAAAAACTAGATATTTGGAATAAGACCAGTTATACTGCCTCTTATCCCCCAGTCTTTAAAGCCTATTCCTGTTGCTTTTATGTCTTCAAAGGCATATGTCTGTCATCATTTTAGATAACTACAACTCCAGGATTTTTTTTTTTTTTTACTTTGACCATATCATATAACTCCAAAACAGCCTGCAGTATGACTTTCCGTATTCTTATAGAGCAGGTGTAAGATTCCCACTCTCAGCTCTAAGCCCCTTTCAGCATAGTGATCTCATTCCGTCATTCAACATAGATTTTTTAAAGCAGCTGTTCTGTCCAGAGCACTTTACTAGGTGCTGAGGGGAAGATTATAGCTTTATATACAAACTATTTTCACATCTCACTTAGTTCTCCCAACAACACTGTGAAGGGTGGGATGATCCCCATTTTTATAGATGTGGAAAAGGAGTCCCTGTTAAGTTATGACTGAGAATCTTAGGATTCTTGGCATTCTTGTCCAGAGATTGCAAACCTTTCTTGTGTCATGTAGCCCCTTTGGCCATCTAGGGTAACCTCCAGATCCTTCCTCAGAATAGTGATTTATTGCCTTCGTTCATAATCGAAGGGAATACTAAATTTCACTTAGAGGATAGTAGAAATAAAGTTGGCATTTTTTTTCTCTTCACTTTCCTGGACCTCCTGAAATCTATCCAGGGGCTCCAGGTGAAGAACCCCTGATCTACTCCAAACCTCTTTAATTTTTATGGATGGGAACACTGCGGTGCCAAGAATCAAAACAACTTGTCCAAAATCTTGCAACTTGTGAGGAGTGTTAGTATAAAAATGACAAATTGTACTCAAGTAATTCCAAATCCCATTCCCTTTCTGCTATGCTAGATTGACCTGTCCAAGGTCCAAATGGAATGGTAAAGTCAAGGAGTTGGTAGGCTCCCTGCGTTAAAAGCCCTCAGCTTTGGATTCAGAAGACTCAGTTCCAATCATGCTTCTGTCACTTTGTGACTTCTGTGGTTTCAGGCCACTCACAACTTCCCTGAGCCCCACTTTCTTCTATAAAATGAAGAGATGGTACCAGACAGCCTCTGAAGTCCCTGATCTATATCTGTGATCCTGGGATTCTGCTTTTAGAATTAAAAAAAAACAAAAAAACAACACAAAAAAAAAAACATTTTTTACTCTGCTACCTCGCAACCTGGAAGTCTCTGCCACCAGCCTCATCTCCTCCTCCTGGCTTCCCTCCAGCTTCCATCCCTCCTTCTCCAGGAAGTCTTTCCCATTCCCCTTAAGCACCCGTGCCTTCCTGTCGATTATCTCGTTTATCTTGTCTCTAGCCTGTTTGCCCATAGTCGTTTACAGCTTGTCTTTCCCATTTGTCTTGAACTCCATGTTTGTTTATTTTTGACTGTTGGTTTGTTGGCCCATCTCAGTGTCCCCGCTGTTAGCACAGTGCTTGTCACACGTATTTAGACCATAAATGCTTATTGATGGACTCTAGTTCTGACTTTTCTCAAGCTTTTAGCGGTGCCTTATCTTCCCCAAAGTGAAAGCTACTTATTTCTAATTTCCATCATGACAGGTAGGCAGGCAGTGCAATGGATAGACTGCTGGTCCTGCAGTCAGAGAGACCCGGGTTCGAATATTGACTCTGACACTGATTAGTGAATCCGGGAGAGCCGCTTTAACCTCCTCCTGCCTCCATTTCCTCCTCTTTTAGGCGAGGCTAAGAATAGCTTCTACCTCCCAGGGTTGTTATTAGGATAGAAGGAGGCAGTATTTGTAAAACTTTGTAAACTGTAAATCACTACGTAAACATGAGCTGCCATCTGCCCCAACCACTGTCCCCCGTCCGTTTTCAGGCCTCGAACCCTGGCTCCTCTCTGAGTTGGCCCCCAGGATCCAAGGATCTCATTCCTTCCTACTCCCAGAAAAGGGGACGTGGACCGACTCGATGCGAGACCAGGATTTTTCTCCTTCCAAATCCTAAACAAATAGTCAGTTCCCTTATGCCTGGCTTTGCTTTCCTCTTTGTCCACGGTCCTATTTACCTGAATGTTAATATCTTGTTTATATATCTGTTCATTGTTTGTACAGCCACCTGGGCCCGTGTTTTTCTGTATGCGTGTTTTATTTAGTTAGGGCTGCAGAGAGCCTGGGAACAGTTTGGTTTTGTGACCTGAAACCTTAGAGTGCACTGGAGGACCTTTTTTTTTTTTTTTTTTTTTTTTTAAATTTTTTTTATCTTTATTTTGAATATTTTCTCCTAGTTACATGTTTCATGTTCTTTCCCTCTCCTCCAATCCCCCCTTAGCCGACGCACAATTCCACTGGGTTTTACATGTATCATTGATTGAGACCTAATTCCATATTATTGATAGTTGGACTAGAGTGATCATTTAGCGTCTACATCCCCAATCATATCCCCAAAAGCCCATGTGTTCAAGCAGTTGTTTTTTTTCTGTTTTTCTCCTCCCACAGTTCTTCCTCTGAATTGCACTGGAGGATCTTAAAGGACGGGTGGAAGTGGTGAGAACAAAGGCACTCATGGGGAAAGAATACTAGCGTTTAGGGTCAGGACCTGGGTTCAAATCCCACTTCTGATGCTAAAAACCTATGTGGTTCTGGACAAGTCACTGAACCTCCCTGGGCCTGAGTGTAATGAAAGGGTCATCCTTTGAGGTCCTTTCTAGCTCTAGTTCACAATTCTATGCTCCATCTTTCTCCTTTTTTTTTTTTTTTAAACCCTTACCTTCCTTAGTATCAATTCTAAGAGAGAACAGCAGTAAGGGCTAGGCCATTGGAGGTGAAGTGATTTGCCCAGAATCATATAGCTAGGAAGTGTGAGGCCACATTTGAACCCAGCGTCTTCTGACTCTAGGCCTGGGAAAATGTTAATAATGCAGATTCAACTGGAAAATGTGTCTTGCCCTCAAGGAGTGGGGTAGAGCTGTAGATAACTGGCTGTGCAAGACATAGATGTAGACCTGCAGGGGCGATGGGATGTCGTCTGGTTGGGTGGGATTAACGTCTGGGGGAGAAAGAGAGGGGCAATAAGGATAACCTGTGGAAGGAGGACTTTGAGCTTTTTCATGAAGGAAGCCAGGGAAACTAAAGAGACAGAAGTAAGGGAGATGGTCAGGGAGCAGCCAATGTGAGAAGGCACAGGAGACCAGGCATGCTCAAAGAATATATATAGGGGAGATATACATATACACATACACATACCTACACACACACACACACACATATAGTTTAAATATATATGTGGGAGGTGTGTGGACAGCGGGGTGGCTCAGTGGATTGAGAGCCAGGCCTAGAGACAGAAGATCCAGGGTTCAAATTTGGCCTCAGATACTTCTTAGCAGGGTGACCCTGGGTAAGTCACTTAACTCCCATTGCCTAGCTACCGCTCTCCTGCCTTGGAACCAATACACAATATTGATTCTAAGATGGAAGCTAAGGGTTTAAAAATATGCATGTATGTAAATACATATATAATATTTATTACATTATATATAACATGATACATATAATATATAATGGATTATGATAATTATAATAATTATGTGTGTATGTATATACACACACACATATATAGTCCTTCTTTGTATCCCTTGAAAATAGTAGTCATTTAATAAATATTTGATTGAATCAACCTAGTAGATGGGTCTGGTAATACAAAGTGGGGAATTATTACCGAATTGGGTGATCTTCTCTATGCCTTGCACTGTGATGGATTAAAGGACAACCCAAATCAGAAAGTCAATCAATCTTTCAAGATATGAAGGTACCAAAGGCAGTCCGGTGGCTCAATGAATAGAGAGCTGGGCCTGGAGATGGGAGATCCTGTTGTCCAATCTGGCCTCAGATACTTCCTCACTGTGTGACCTTGGGCAAGTCAATTAACCCCACTTGCCTAGCTCTTATCACTCTTTTGCCTTGGAACTGATATTTAGTGTAGATTCTAAGAGGCATGAGTTTTAAAAAAAATAGTAGGACATCCATGTAAAGATGCATTTCCCAAATAAGGACAGCGTCCAGATAAAGCTTTGGGGAAGTAGGATAGTTTTCCCACGCAAGCCTATCCAGATTCATCTCCAATGAATTTAATTTAGCAGACATTTATTACGCACCTGTTTGCCTTTGCAATGGCCTGGGAGGAGAGGAGGATGGAAAGTATAGGGAAGAGAAGATCCCTGACCTCATTCCAAGAGAGGCTCAAGACTTGCTAATAGTCAGCGAAATTACAGGCGTGCATTTAGGAAGATGCAAAGATGGTGTACGGTCCATGCAGAGGGAACAGTGTCAGAGCTCCATCCACAAGCGTCCCTTCCCAGGACATAAGTAGAATTGGATAAACAGTGTAGGCTGTATCCTATAAAGACTCATTTCAGGAGCACTAAAGACCAAATGGATCACTAACCGTATTTGGAAGAGGGCTCCGTCTAATACAAATACTGGCCCAAACTAAACAAATCAAACCAAACACAAGCCTATTAGGAGGTGTTCGGGAGATGGGTAAACCCTAGGAACTTGATTAACTAAACAGCTCCGGAGCATGTGTTGCTCAGAACTGTTAACATCCCTGGTGGTTTTGAATGGCCCTAAGTGGTTTCTTCAAATTGAGGCAGAGCCTAATTTTGTAGATTGAGAAGATTTACCCTTAGAAATATGTACGGCAGTCCCTGATTCTTGCCTCCCTAATAGATAGGCGTCCATCTCAGCAGAGTAGCCACAGAAATTCCCCTTTTCTTCCTGCTCTCACCCTGAAGATGGCCCTCCCTAACCCCCTTCCTTCCCTTTGGTCATTTCAGAGCTTCTCCCTACTCCCTTTACGTATCTCACTTTGTCCTGGTGCTAGTCCAGATTGGTGCCTACGTTAGCAGGCTGGGCAGTAAGCAAAAAGAAGACAATGAAATCACCCCAATTTACTGTCTCCTCATCATCCCTGTGTCAATCTCAATGGATTGGCCCCTTTTGCCTCTAGCCTTGATTTTTCCCTTCCCTCACTTGCTCTCTAGCACCAGTCATAAAATACCATCCTGTCCCTTCTGTAGGACACCCATCACTCCTTTACTTTGCTCTCTGGCCACAAAAATTCTCAAGTCCTTCTAATCCTTAAAAATTTTTTTTTTTTTAATATCTTTGGGGGCAACTGGGTAGCTCAGTGGATGGAGAGCCAAGCCTAGAGACAGGAGGTCCTGGGTTCAAATCTGGCCTCGGACACTTCCTAGCTATGTGACCCTGGGCAAGTCATTTGACCCCCATTGCCTAGCCCTTACCACTCTTTTGTCTTGGAGCTAATACACAGTATTGACTCCAAGATGGAAGGTAAGGTCTTCCATTTATTTATTTATTTGTTTGTTTGTTTGTTTGTTTGCTTGCTTTTTATTTGTTTGTTTGTTTGTTCGTTCGTTGGTTCATTCATTCATTTATTTGCTTATTTATTTATTTATTTGTTTGTTTTTCAGGTCTTTGACCCTTCTACTCAGTTTTGTTATAATATAATCCAAATCTCTTAACGGGTAATCAGTGGAGCCTTGTCTAAACTTCTTTACTGCCCAATGGCTTTGGAATCCCTGACAAACTTACTTTTATCCTTACTATTCAGTTGAAGCTCTTTTTTTGAAACGTTTCTTAATTTTCATATTCCCTGACTACTCGGTTGACTACTTCCTTCCTCTTCTAGACTCCCCCTTCCCCCCCCACCCCCCCATTGGTCTCTTTTGCTTTACCTTCTGCTGATTCTGTTCTTTTCTAACAACATGTGTTCTAATGCCTTCACTTGACCCCTTGTTCTCTTTTCAGTCCTTAATTTTCAAGAGAAAAAATAAAAGAGGGACTTGGGCCAGACTCAAAGCTTTCAGGGAATAAATGAATTTTCAAGAGAAAAAAGAAAAGAGGGACATGGGCCAGACTGGCAGACCAAGGATAAGGTAGAACAAGGTTGAAAAGTCAGGTTTCACTTCTAAATCTGATGGTCCAAAGTGGAATGGTCATCACACTGCATCATCTTTCTAGCTCTCCCCCAACAAAGCATTTGAATACATTGTCTTAATAGAACTGCTATTGGTATTATTATTATGGAGAATATGGAGAAAATGTGTTAAGTGCTAATGGTTTGAAGTGGATATTACTCGAGCTTTGAAACCACTGTGTTACTAAACTGCATATTCTGTGCAATAAAGGACAAGAAAAAGAAAATTCATTTCACCTTGAGTTGCCATTCCTGGGCGGATCATTACAAAGTATTTCATTTGTTCTCTTACCTTGAACCCTCTTTGTAAATTCTAGGTTCACCTTTTCATCTTGATGGTCCGGTGAAAAAAGCACAAGGAGAACTGAGTTTAAATCCAGTTTCTAAAACTATAGTTTTCTTACTATATAGATCACTAACAACCTCTTTATCTGGGAATGAGAGTGCCTAGGCAGCCAGATAGCTTAGTGCATACCATCGAGCTCTGGGCTTCCCTCTCAAATCATCCTGTACCATATAATCTTACCTTTTTAATTCATCCATTCATTCAACACATGCCAGTATTCATGGGCAAGCCAGGCACTGTGTTGTTTGCTGGGGCTCAGTAAAAAAACAGAACAAAACAAGACAGTCCCTTGCAACAAGCAGCTTTGTGATACTAAAGGAAAAAACCATGGACAGTGATATTGGTATTTGTCTATCTTAATTATTTTCAGAAGTTAGGAAGGTCTGTTAACCCAGGGGGAATCAAGCTATGTACTAAGAGGGATAGGGCTTGGTTGATTTTTTTTTTTTAAGGTGCTGTGCAAATATTAAAACATTTTATTTTATGATGATGATGATGACTATCTCACCTTTACCCCTCTAGCTAATTATGCAATGATTTTTTTACTTTTATTCCTTTTTTTCAATCGTAAGTAGAAACATTGTTTTATAATTGTTTTCTGAAATTTTACAATTCAAATTCTCTCCTTCCTTCCCTCCCTGCCTTCTAGAGGTGGTAGAAAGTCTGTTATAGGTTATACCAGTTCTTTCATGTAATATGTATTTCCATAATTCCCATGCCACAACAAAAGACATATCACACATAGAAATAATCAAATTGCTTTTATTTGCAATCCTATGCCAACAGTTCCTTCCTTGGCTTTGGATCAGCATTTTTTATCACGAGTCCCTTGACGTTATCTTGGGACCTTGTTTGACTTGTGTTCAGTCCTTCACAGTTAATCATCGTACAATATTTCTGTTACTGTATATATTGTTAATGTATATATTGCATCATTTCATGTTAGTCAAGCTAGATGTGATGAGGAACAAGGCTTCGTTGAGTCTTACAGGGATGGACTTCAAGAATGGAGGGACAGCTGTGCAGAGACACTGAGATGTCAGATTTAAAACTTAAGATGTCCCAGGAAGGAAGCAAAGATCCTCCAAAGCACTTTTGATTCCTCCCGGTAGAATGTGAGGTCCTTGAGGGCAGGTCCTATTTTTCATTTTCTCTTTGTTCTCCTTGCCTTGCATATAGTTGGTGCTTCATAAATGCTTGCTGGGTCCGATTAAATTTTTTTTTTTTTTTTTTTTTATGGTAACCTGGCCTGGGGGGTCTACTTAGTTAGAGGCGGCTAGACAAATTAGGGGCTAGAGTATAGTTTTTTATAATTATTATGTCTTTTGGAACTGATTATAGAATGTAGTGAAGAAGACCTGAGTTACTAGCCGTGTAACCCTGGGCTCGCCACTTAATAGCCTCATGCCTCAGTTTTCTTATTTGTAAAGTGGAGGTTATAATAGCACCTGACTCTCCACTTTGTTGTAAAATCAGATGAGTTAACATATGCAAAGCACTTTACAAACCTTAATAGACTATATTGTATCAATGCTAGCTGTCACCACATCCAACCCTGTTTCTATGGGCAAACCTATTCAAATTCTAAACAAGTGACTTAACATGGGAACTTTTGCAATATAACCCTCTTGATTCTGTATATATATTTAGATGGTAATCTCTTAACAGATTAGATTTATTCTATGTTATATTGTAACATGGCCCAGGGAGTTATTGAAAAATGCTTTTTAAAAAATTACTGAAACAGGTGGCAATCATTCAAACAGGGAGGCAGTACAAATTAGCATAACCTTGGTCAATCTTTGCAAAGCAATACTTAATCCTTAGCATTAGATGATGGAAATTTACATGCCTCCTGCTGTAAAAACCAGGTTTTACGGAAAGAAAAGGAACACACGGAGTTACATGTCATTACATATATTTGATGAGAAATAGGTGTTGTCTTTGTGTCATAGAATACAAAATCATTTTGTAAAGGCATAGTATTATAGTTAATTTTGTGAATTCAGTATGACCATTTTTAGGTCAATTAAAGTAATACCATAATAATAATTTCACTCACAAGTAAAGTATATTTTTCATTGAGGCTCTTAAACTTGATTACTCTTAATGGTGTTCATTCAGACAGTATTAAGAGCCAAAGGATCACAGGGTGTTTGAACTAAAGGGAAATTAGAGAACATCTAGCATATCCTCCCTTGTTTTACAAATGAGGAAACAGGCCCAGAAAAAGTTAAAATGAATGATTTGCTTGCAGTTACATGACTTGTAAATGGCAGAGCCAATGTTTGCACCCAAGTATTCTGACTCCAGAGCCTAGGACCCTACACTAAATCAAAATTTACTCATTTTCTACTCTTATTGAAATGTTATACACTGTAAGTAGCTTTATTTTAACGAAATCCATTCTCACCATTTTTGATGTCCAGTCTTGTCCAAATTTTCATGGCCCCATTTTTTTTTTGTTGTTAAAGATAAAAGAAGTAGTTTGTTATTTCCTTCCCCAACTTATTTATTTATTATTTGACAGATGAGGAAACTGAGGCTTAAATATGACTTATGCAGGGTCATAAAACTTGTTTCAGAGGCCAGATTTAAATAAACTCAAGAAGATAAGAAAATGAGTCTCCAGGCCTGGCACTCTATCCACTGTGGTACTTAGCTGCACAGTTTTGCTTATAAATGTAGGCTAAAGTGAACTAAAAATTATAGAATTTATTTATATAGTTCCACATTTTGATGAGGCACTTGTTTGAATTTGGCCTGCATACTAACATAGTTTCTTATGTCTCGAGTTTACATTCACAAATGTAGTCTTAAAAGTATTCTCTCTGAGGATCTTTAAAAATTTCATAGAGGGAAGCTGGGTGGCTCAGTGGATTGAGAGCCAGGCCCAGAGATGGATGGGAGGTCCTGGGTTCAAATATGGCCACAGACACATCCTAACTGTGTGACCCTGGGCAAGTCACTTAACCCCCATTGCCTAGCCTCTTACTTCTGCCTTAGAATCAATACTGATTCTAAGGTGGAAAATATGGGTTAAAACATTTTTTTTATAGACTGATAAAGTCATGTATTGATCTACTTCATGAAAACCCTGAAACTTTTAACAATCAACTGATGGTTTTTTAATTATTTTTTTCCTATTAAACTATTCTCCTAAACTATTAAGAGATAGTTCGCTGCTGTTGTTCAGTTGTTTCAGCCCTGCCCAACTCTTTGGGAAACCATTTCAGACCTCCTTGGCAAAGATACTGAGTGGTTTGCCATTTCTATCTCCAGGTCATTTGACAGATAAGGAAACCGATGCAAATAGGGTGAAGTGACTTGCCCAGGGTCACGCAACTGGTAAATATCTGAGGCTAGACTTGAACTCAGATTATCCTGACCCCATTCCTGATGCTCTATGCCACCTAGCCACAGATGTTTGTTAAATACCAAAAAGACTAGATGAGCATAGCAATTGATTCCAACATTTTATTAATAATTTTAAGTTTAAATTCAAATTTTCATCTTTTGTTTTCTTTGCCATGGATTTTTATAAAAATCATTAATGTAGCTTGGTCTTTCCAGGTATTCAAATCCTGCCCCTCTTGGACGGGTGCCTCCTGTGTGTGAAGCACTATATTAAATTCATTGGGATATGCATCTTGCCTGTCCTCAGGAAACTGAGAGCTGTATAGAGGGATTAGACATATTCACAGATATGATGGATTAATGTATATTACATTTAATTTCGTAGTGAAGGACTATGGGAGGTGCAGGAAGAAAGTTGTTTGTGGGTTTTATTAAGGAATTATTTTTACAACCCCTAAAATATAGCAAATATATGTGCCTTTCTTTTTACATCTTACCTCTTCTGAATTTTGTGTTTGGTTAATGCTTTGGATAACTGGCATCTTTTTTCAACTGAAAGCATCTTTTATTTTTGCCTTGATGCAAATAGTAATAGGAAAATATTCCCCTGCAATACCTTTGTTGAGATGATTAAGGTGTTGAGTAAAACTTTGTCACATCACCAAGTCTGCCATTAGACTGAAATGAATCGTAGGTCTTCACATTCATCCTTTTCTCTAATATGACAACAACATTTTCAACCAGATTCTCTAAATCTTATAAGAAAATATCTCCTTTTAATAACCAACATTGGAATAATTATCACTTTTATAGAAAGTAAATTCTTACTCTAAACATACATAACATCTTCAGATTAGTAGGGGACTTTAAAATAGCTTAATGAATAAACTTTTCATGATTCCGGAACAGGGAACTCTCCAGTGAACTGGTTTGGGTCCATTTCAATAAATACTTTGTTTAAAATATTATTCCTCCCAGGTTAAAATCTGGCCTCAGACATTTCCTCACTGTGTGACTCTGGACGAGTCACTTAACCCCCATTGCCCAGCCTTTACCACTCTTCTGGCTTGGAACCAATACACAGTATTGATTCTAAGACAGAAGGTGAAGGTTTAAATATTTTTCTGAGAATGGAAGGAAGAATAGCCATGGATGAGAAATGGTTCTTGTCCTCAAGAAGAGGAGAAGAGATGGCAGAAGACAAATAGAGTATAATATTGAATGTTCTAAGGACATAAGAAAGGTACAAAATATCATGCTTACTTAGAAGAGAGAGAAAAAACATGTTGGCTTGTAGGAAGATTTTTTTTGAAGAGGTAGCATGTGAGCTGGTCCCTAAAGAATGTATTCAACAAGTAGCTGGACAAGAGGAAATAGTTCAGAGAGAACTAAGGCACAGAGAAGGGAAAATGAGGACAGTGTTTGAAGAATGACCAATACGTGTCCATTTTGACTGGGATGTAGGGAGTATATGGTGATGAGAAATATTAAATAAGGCTGTAGAGTACTCCATTGGCAGTCTTCTGACACTTGTTGGAATAAACTAAAATGAAGGAGATAACCCTAAAGTAGCTTCCATTTGTTTCAAGGATTCTGTGATTGCAATGGACCTTGAATACACAATTGTATCTTTGGGAAGCCATCCAAACGTTTTGAGCACAAGAATGGCATGATTTGACCTATGCATTAGAAAGAGAATTGTGTCTTGTTCCATATTTTGATGCCCACTCAAAACTATGTTCTGAGTTAGTGGCTGTTGCTAAACTGAATGTGGATAGCTGCCCTCCTGAAGTCTGCAGTCCTAGGGTGACTTTATAGCTAGGAAGTACCGTGGATAGAGCATGGAGCCTGGAGTCAGGAAGACCTGAGTTCAAATTCAGTCTCATAAACTTATTTGTGTGACCCTGAAAGTCATTTCACCTTTTTTTTTTTTTTTTTTTGCCTTATTTCCTGTGTAAATAAGCTAGAGATGGAAATGGCAAACTACTCCTGGATCTTTATCAAGAAAACTCCAAAAAGGATCACAAAGAGTCAGATATGACTGAAAGGATTCAACAATAGTAATTTTATCTTTCCAAGATTACTTAGGAGTATGTTAATATTTCAGAGCTCTTTGATTTCAGTTTTTTTTTGTTTGTTTTTTTTTCAGATTTCATTCCAACCTTTTGTCCCTTAGTAGGTGATTTGGTGGAGTCAATATGGTAGAAAAATCCAATATCCTGTGGCCAGTCTTGTATGAAATAAATATATATATATATATATATATATGT
>NC_058131.1:501292798-501357671 GCF_016433145.1 Gracilinanus agilis | reverse complement strand
TATATATATATATATGTATATATGTGTGTGTGTGTGTGTGTGTGTGTGTGTATGTGTATGTATCACATACACATACACACACACACACATCCTCAAACAACTAAGACAAAACCCTGGATCTGAAACTAAGAAGCTGTTCCATCTTGTCAGGAGTCTGATAGTCATAGCCTCCTGTAATCCACAGTCTCTCCCATGCCATGCTGAGGCATGAGTGTGAGGCTTTAGAGAAGGAGTAATGGCAAGTGTTCATGAATTCAAGTCTCTTAAAAACTTCTCTCTTCAAGCAAAAATACTTTATAGATATCCGGCATCTAGAAAACTTGGGAATAATTTGACTTGTTTAAATGCTTTGGGAGTCAAAAAATTTTAATTATATGGTACCTGGATTATCCGTTCTAGAATATATTCTTTGATCTTTAATATGATTATATCAAGTTGTTAGGTGCAAGATTCTAAAAATAAGCAAAATGTGAACTTTTTTTTACCTTTCCTCATCCTCAGTGATGCAATAGTTAAGTCTGAGCCTAGATAGAATTGGCTTGATTTGGAAGGGATTGAGGAATAAGAGGAAAATGGAATGTCATTTCATTTTGACATTTTAGAATGAGCATATAAGACATGTAAACATATATTATCAATCAATAAGCATTTACCAAGCTTCTACCATTTTGACAGACCTTGCCGTGATCTGGGGACACAAATACAAAGAAAGACCAATCTCTGCTCTCAAGAGATTTTTGCATTCTAATTGGAGGAGATGAAGTACAAATCCTAAAATCCGTAGAAAATAAATTTGTGTCTTTATGTATATAAAGTATATAGGTGGAGTCTTAAGTCTATGATATTTGATAGTCTGTGATAGATGTACACATGCCTGTATGCATAATACTTTAGGGGACCTAGGAGCTAGTGGGTGCGATAATCCAGTGTGTACGACACTTTCACGTCTTCCACGGTTTTTGTCTGCATCTCTTTTGTGAAGTCCTCCCTAGCAGATACACGTAGTGTGCTGTGGGACATCACTTGTGCTCTAAACACTTTGTAGGTGCCCGTTTGAGTACTTCGGCCCTACTGGCCTTCTGTTATTTCTCCCTCGTGCTGCAAGTCATGCGTGTCTTTCATAATGTCTTTTATTATGTGTAGTATCCCTGGATTATACTTAAACATATACACACATGTATGCATACACTGTTATTTTTTTTTTTAATCGTTCAGTTGTTTTCAGGCATGTCCAACTCTTTGCAGCCCCACCTGTGGTTTGCCATTTCTTTCTCCAACTCATTTGACAGAGGAAGAAACGTGACCAATAAGGTTAGGTGACTTTTCTAGAGTCACACAGCCAGCGTCTGAGGCCAGATTTGAACTCGGGAAGATGAATTTTCCTGGTTTACCTATATGCATATGCATGTGTGTGGTTCATAAATACGAAATATGCCTGTGTATAAATATAGGCACATTAAATATGTATAAATAGGCACGTTATAATGTGTATATTACATGTACAACAATTGTGTGAATGTGTATGTTATGAGTATAAATGTATATTATGTGTGTAAATGTGTATGTTGTGTATATCATGGGTACAAATGTGTGTGTTGTGCCTGCATAAGTGCATATTATGTGTACAATAAGTACATAAATGTGTATATTATGGGTATAAATGTGTGTTGTGCCTGCATAAGTGCATATTATGTGTACAATAAGTACATAAATGTGTATATTATGGGTATAACTATATCATGCATATATACATGTGTATAAAATGTGTATTATCATAATGAGCATAACTGTGTGTATTACAATAATATATAAAATTTTATGTTATATGTGTGCAAATGTGTATGTTGTGTGTATAAATGGATGTATCTTTGTGTACACATATGTATGTTATAATGTGTATACATGTTTCTATTATGTGCATAGATTATATGTTATCTCTGTTTGAATGTGTGTATTATAATATGTATATAAATAGGACACGTGTTATCCCGGGGCAGTGCAAGTTTCTCGAGATCAAGGACCATTTTGTTTTGCACTTTGCAGTCTTGGGTACCCAGCATAGTCCCATTATAGGCTAGGAAGCAGAGTAGATGCTTAACACTGCCTGCTGGATGAGCTGAGATGGGCAGCTTGTCCTTCCTCCAAACCTTCCCCCCCTTCCCTGTTCCTAGGGCTACCACTGTGCACTGAAGCTCATCCTTTAGGTGTTAACAGGACTCTTGCCTGCCCTCACTCCCCATATCCAAAGTGTGGCCACAGTCTGTGGGTTTCCCCTTTGCACCATCTCTGGAGCATCTCCTCTTCCCTCGGCCGCCATCTTGGCCCAGGGCCTCACCGAGCCTCTCCTCTATCTAGTCTGTCCCCCATTCAGCCACTCAAGTGCTTTCCCTAAAATACAGGTCTAACCAGGTCCGCCTCCTACTCGGTGAACTCCGTTGGCTCCCTACTACCGCTCCTCTGACATTCTGATTCCTAATCTAGGCCTGCCCTATCTTTCTGGCTCTTGTACCTTCCTCCTCACCATGCACTGAACCCTTTACCTTCTGTCTTAGAAGCAATACTATGTCTCAGTTCCAAGGCAGAAGCGTGGTTGGGCTAGGCCAGTGATAGGCAAACTTTTTAAAGAGGGGCCAAAGGAAAGGAAATGCTCATCTGTCAGTCTGTTTCTAAGGCAACTCTTTCAAAGTTTCATTGTATTGTATCCTACTCGTTGTATTCGTCAGATTAGGAATCATGTGACCCTGCCAGAGGGAACATTTCAGGGGGCCGCATCTGGCTTGCGGGCCTCAGTTTGCCCATCACTGGACTAAACACATCATTATGCCATTTCTCTGCCCCTCTCTTTTCTCCCTGGGTCGTGGTTGCCACCATTCTTTGTAACCCGCCGTTAACCTCCTCCCATTCCTAATGGTCAGCCAGTGGCTTTGAGACCGCTTCCATGTTGGCTGCCTGGGGAAGCCCGTTGTCCCCTTTTCACCACCACGATCCCATTGGCGGCTCCTCAGAATGAAGCTCGGGGAGGCATTTTTGGAGTCTTTTCCCCTAGTCACCCATTCCTATTTTTCATGGAGGCGGCCCCAGGCTGGAGGAAGCGGCGGGTGCTGGCGGAGGCTGGCAAGCAGGGGATGACACACGCCTGTACACTATGACGTGGTCACGGAAGTGAAAGAAGGCGAGGAAAGACGCGACCAGACTCGGTGACAGATCGGCTAAAGAGGGCAGAGGAGGTGAAAGCTGGCGTTTCTCAGGCCGAGGGATTAGGAGAAACAGGATGCCTCTACTGACCTTGGGAGGTGGGGGGGGGCGGGTAGAGGGGCTTCCTGCTGCTCCTGATGACTTTCGGCTGGCAGCGGGCCATCCGCGGGGCTTTGTCCTCCGTGTCTCGCCAAGTTTGATATTATAGATGCTTTTATTGTCGTTCAGTGCCTAACACTTGGGGACGCCGTTTGGGGTTTCGTTAGCAAAGATAACTGGAGTGGTTTGACATTTCCTTCTCCGGCTCATTTTACAGATGAGGAAACCAAGGCAAACAGGCTCGAGTGACTTGCCCAGGGTCACCCAGCTGTGGCCAGATTCAAATGCAGGAAATCAGTCTTTCTGACTCCACCGGGCCACCTAGGTGTCCGCAGGAGAGATAATAAGAGCAGCCAAAGCTAGAAATGTTGATCTGTGTACAGATCGCAATAAATACTACAGAAACCAATAAGCTCCCTGCAGGAGCAGTGAATGACAGGTGAGAAATGCACAGAGCCTGCAGGGATAAATACCTACCTGGAGTAGGAGGAATAGGATGCCTGTTGTTAGAGATAAGGGCATATGGGTAGAGAATATCAGATCATTTTGCATACTAGGAAAAGCCCAGGACCTGTCACCATGTCCGGAGTACAAGTCTTGCCTCTTCCCTTACTAGATTTCATTCCCAGAGTTAGTCACCTTCCAGTGTCTCGGTCTCCTCATCTGTAAAATGGGAGTAATAATAATACCTGCCTTACCATTGCCCTCACACCAGCACTAGTGCTACTAAATAACTAGCTTTTGTATAATGCTTTAAAATTTGCAATGCCCATTGCCACAGTTTCCTGGGCTGTACCTCTTCCTCCTCCTCTTCCACCACGACTAGCATTAATATAGCACTTAACAGTCTGCAAAGCACTTTACAGAAATCACAGCCCTGCAAGGTAACTGCTAATAACCTCCATGATTTTACAAAGGAGGAAATTGAGGCAAATGGAGGTTAAATGACCTGGCCCAGGGTCACCTAGCTAGTAAGTATCTGAAGCAGCATTTGAATTCAAATCTCTCTGACTCCCAAGTCGGTACTCTACCCACTCTGCCCCCTCCTCCTCCCTCTCCCCCTCTTCCCTGCTTCACACAGTTCAGAAGGGGAAAATCTCAGACTGGGAAATGTGTTAAATATGTACATATTGTTTTATAAATGTGTATTGCAGACAAAAATGTATCACTTGAATTAACTTACTCAAAATATTAATTTTCGTTATATTCATGGAACCCAGCAGCTCTTTAAATTAGAAAAAAATGTAGACCGAAATTGGGAGCTTAAAATTAAAACAACATTCCAGTGACATTGCCCATGGCATCATATGTCAACAGACCATTACAGTTAAGATGGAGTCGTTTCATGGAATTAAATAGTAGAATCCCTCTGAGTAACATTAGTCCTGGCACTCAAATGATGGGAGTGTATGTAAAATGTAGCAGCATTTTCTTTGAGAGATTTAGAGTTCCCACTTATTTCCTTCTTTCTGGAGTCTTATTTACTTTGTAAATCATAGAAAATTAAAACCATCAATAGACAATTCTCAGCAATGCATCCCAGTAAAATAATACCATCTTAGCAAAGGTTCGATTCAGAGTTAAAGCTGCTTTGTTTTAATTCACCTATATTGGTCTGTGCTAGGTTCTGAGAAAGAAAGGGCACAGTTCTTTGCCCTCTAGGAGCCTACAAGCTATTAGGAAAAATAAAATATGTAGAAATAATGACAAGACATATTTGGAAATGGTAAATGCAATAGAGGGTGTCCAAGGTGCGGAATTGCTTGTACTTTGTGTGTTCCCTCTTCTCTAAAAAGAATATCAATTAAAGTTTTAAAAAACAATAATAATTTTTAAAACCTAGCATTTTATCTCATTTGATCTTCCAACAATCCTAAAAGATAGCTTGCTAGAATTATTCCTATTTTACAGATGGAGAAACTGAAGTTGAAAAAAGGTTAAGTGATTTATTCAGATGAATTCGAGTATATTGTTAAAGGGGGGTGGGGCAAGATTCAAAATGAAGTTTGTCTTATTTCCAAGTTTGACATTTCTGCCCACTATACCTTCTAGTTACCTGCCTACACATGAATCCAGGGACCCACTCATTCCCAGAATCACTCGTAGATCACGTTTATTCTACTCAGTGTTGGTTCATGTTGGCCGTTCTCGAAGCCCAGCAACATTGATAGCAGTCTCTGCTGTCCTGATAAAAGATGGTGCTCTTAGTGTGTGTGTGTGTGTGTGTGTGTGTGTGTGTGTGTGTGTGTGTGTGNCCCTGGATCAGTGTGTGTGTGTGTGTGTGTGTGTGTGTGTGTGTGTGTGTGTGTGTGTGAGAGAGAGAGAGAGAGACAGACAGACAGACAGACAGACAGACAGACAGACAGACAGACAGACAGAGACAGAGAGAGGGGAAAAGGGAGAGAAGGAGGGAGGGTGGGTTCTGGATTGTTTCTACAATTTAAAAAATTACTTTGATGTAATCTATGCAAAATCCTTTCCTGGAGTATACATTTTGCAGATTACTGGCTGGGGTTAAGAGTTCAATCTGTGGCTGAAGGACAGCTTTTCTCTCTCCAGACCTGAATTCATTGATACCAACCAGCTGAACTCAGTAGAGACCATGCATTCACAAAGTAAACCTTTTTTCCCCCTTTCCCCTCCACAATGATAAGAAAGTAGACTAATAATTTGGAAACTACACTTATTTTTATTATATATATATATATTATAATATGCAAATTATAAATATATAATATAGGTGAATTTAGGTATAGATCTCCAATTCCTTGTAAAGAGTAACACTAGAATATACCTGATTTTTATTGATTTATCTAACCTCAGATTTTAGTTGCCAGAACACTGCACTCAGGTCAAATGAACATGTTTTTGCCAAATAATATGTCAGATTTCAAATCATGCAGAAAGAGAAATGGAGAAATCTGAATTTTAGGTAAACCTACGGAGAATTAATTGTATCTTAAATCAGTTGCCAGTTGCTATGGATTCTCCCTCTAAGACATCTTCAACATCCATATAACTCTTTACACTGCCTCAATACTTGTCCTCTGCAATATCATAGAAGCCTCCAAACCAGTCTCCCTGTCCAGTCCATCCGTCACGGAGCTTCCCCTTCCTGCTGGCCCCTAATCTTGCCATTGTCTCTAGGACAAAACACACCCAGATTGGCATTTCATGTCTTAAAGTAATTTCATATTATTCCCTTTCCTGAATTCTACATCCCATTTGTGATGTATTTGATACCTCTGTTATAGATAGCACCCCTATTTGGGGGAGGATTTGAAGTAAATCTCTGAGAATCTCACATTCGCATGTGTGTATTCTTATGAAATTAATGATTTCTACTTATTAGATTTTTTTTAAACCCTTCCCTTCCATCTTAAAATCAATATTGTGCATTGGTTCCAAGGCAGAACAACAGTAAAGGTTAAGTGACTTGCCTAGGGTCACACAGCTAGGAAGTCTCTGGGACCAGATTTGTACCCAGGACCTTTTGGCTCTATGCCTAGCTGTCCCTTATATTTGTTCTTATGTTTGAGCAAAAGAAAGAAATTGCTCAGAGCTTTCCCATAGAGGTGTTACAATGATCAGGTGATGTTAAAGAGACCCAGGTACATGAAATTAAGCTTTTTTAGTTGAAAAGGCTCAGAGGTGAGTGTGAGGCGAGTTGAGTGAAGGAAGCATACTGTGTCTGCACTGAGATAAAGGCAGAAAGAGCTTGATATAAGAAAAAAATAAAGTCATACTCAATGAGAAAGATAAGAAAAATCCTGGAGTTTTAAGAGGGGGAGGGGAAAGAATATCATGGTCAAAGCAAATTGCTGACTGGCAGACATGATAAATATTGACCAAGGTCAAGGAGTTTTGAATGGATGAGGCAATAATAGTTTTATTGGCTCTGTTATTAATGTAACATAAACATTGGTCACCGCATATGTTTTTCTGAGAGTGGTTCCCATTTGTTGTGGTAATTTGCTTCTGACTTGCCCTTGTTCTTAAATAAAATCATTCAGCGATTCGGACAAACTTTAGAAATTAAGTCATTCATTTGCCATTCAACATACACATATATACATAAAAGTCTGGATATAAATTGCATGTGTGTGTGTGTGTGTGTTCTGTATGTGTGCATATCATTATTTCTATATCTAAATCAAATAATTCATTTACCACTCAATATATACACACAAAACTGCATGTGTAAAATTTTACATGTGTGTGTATACAAGGAGTGTATGTGTATCTATATCTGTCACATTCGTTACAACAACCCAATTAGATGGTGCCATTATTATCCCCATTTTTACAGCTACTGAAACTGAGGCTGGGAGTTGTTAAGTGACCTACTCAGGGTCAGGTTGCTAATAATGTGTCTAGTTTTATTTGAGGCAGAATTTATTTGAACTTGGGTTTTCCTAATTCTAGGTCTAGCAATCTGTCTACCTAGCTTCCTCTCAAGATCTATCTATTGTACAAGAAGAAGGGTACAGCCCCTCTTTTTCCAAAGACTCTTTAATCTAATCCACACTTAACCAAGAAAGCCATTTACCACAGTAGTATTCACCCTTCTACTTGAAGAATTAGAGCGAGGGAGAACTTAGGCCCCAAAGAAGTCCAACGAACTTCTGAATAGCTCTCATTGTTGGAAGCTTGTTTTCTTAGGTCAAGCACGAATCTGTCTGCCTGTCTGCAGACTCTCCCAGTTCTGTGCTGTGGGGCTCAGCAGTCTAATCCATATTCCTCATAGCAACCCTCCAAATATTTGAATAGAGTTATTTCTTTCCTCTGCTCCACCCCCAATCCAAACTAAATTGCCCCACTTGCTTCTAGTGCTTGTCCATTTCCAATTCGTGTTGCCTTCACTCTGCTTCTCTTCTCAGAGATACTCAGACTTTGTCCCTGGAACCTTGGGTTCTGATAGGCAAGCTAGAACCAGCCAGCCTTACCCTTTCCTGTCCTTTTTTAAACCATGCCTCTTAATTCTCTTTGGCTCCCTTCCTTTCAATTCTGGTTTTCTCCTTTATGTGTTGTTTTATTCTATTGAATTTAACGTCCTTCAGGACAGAGACTGGCTTGCGTCCCTTAATTTGTATCCTAAGAATTTAAGATCTTCTTGGCACAGAATAAGATTTTAAAATGTCTTTTCTTTTATTCACCTATCCATTCATTCATTCCCTGTGCTAGAAAACTGGTAGAGAAATGAAATCATAAAGCGTGGTACCTACTTTTTAACTGGCAGCTAGATAGTACATTGGAAAAAGTGCTGGGTCTGGAGTTAGGAAAATTCATCTTCACGAATTCAAATGTGGCCTCAGACACTTCCCAGCTGTGTGACGCGGGGCCAGTCGCTTAACCCTGTTTGTCTCAGTTCCTCATCTGTAAAATGAGCTGGAAAAGGAAATAGCAAAACATTTCAGTATCTTTGCCTGAAAATCCCCCCGATGGGGTCAGGAAGAGTCGAACATGACTGAACAACACAACTTAAGAGCTTATACTTGACATGTACACAGATAAATTTAGTCCTGATCAGAAGGAAAGTATATAATAGGACTACAAACTGCTACCAAATCGAGAGAGAGAGAGAGAGAGAGAGAGAGAGAGAGAGAGAGAGAGAGAGAGAGATACATACCCCTGAGGGTTTGTAAATAATAGCATGTCTGAGAATTGAACAGTATGGATTTTTATACATAGATATACCCAGCAAGAGTTACAAGAAGATGAATTGGATTGATTTTACTTAAAAGAAAGCTCCTTTTTTGTTGCTTCTCTGCCCAGCTTCTTGCCACTTCAACCTGTTTCATGGGAGAATGTTCAACAGTTTCCCCTTTGCTGACTTTGTAGAGTATGTGTTCATTGGGGGAGGAAATCACATTTTAGGATGGCATAGACCTGCTCAAAATCTCAAATTCACAGTAATGTTAACCTACATACCATCTAATATAATATGCCTTATTGGAGTTCAGATTTTGGATTCTAGAAACTTAGGACAGTGGTATCCAACCCCATGCCATGACCAAGGGCTCCAGAGTTACAAGGAGTCTATGCATCCATATTCATACCATGTATTGCCCTCTTTATTTTTATTTAATTCCAAACAAAATATGCAACATGAATAACCAGTTTTATGCGCATTCTCACTGCTTTATTTGTACCAATAAAAAGCACTTTTCCTGGACTTTTAAGATGCGTTCATATTGATGAGATAGCTTTTCTTGCAGTTGACCATCTATCTTGCTTACTCCAAAATATCAAATATGATTTCTCATGGATAACAGTTTGGTTTTGAATGGCTATTTTGGAGTACTCAGAATTGTCTGATAAAACTCCAGAGTGCTTCAGAAGAATCTGATGCCTTTTCTTTCAGTATATTTCTATGACCAGGCCACTACGCAAAAGGATCTGTGTCCTCTTTGATCTGTATATTCCTTCTAATGATGTAGATTGTCACTCATCCATCCCTACTTTTTACCTCCATGCAACTTGAACTCATTTTCTCCCTCACTCTTTGCCAGCCAATGCGCCATGGAAACCTACCTTCCTTTCTCCAACTTGGTGAGAATTCCATGTAACAGGATTGTACACTAATTCATTTATCCCTTCTCCTTTCCAGATAACTAGGTCATCTTCTCTTTCTATACTTCTCTGATGAGTTAAATTTACCCCTTTGCTTTGAAGTTTCTTATTTGTAACTGTTGACCTCTGGATAATATTTATTTTTCATTTCTTTGGTGACCATTGTGTTCTGTACTATACAATGATATGGCAAGATCAATAGCGAGTTGGTATGAAAAAGATGAGTGTTTGATTTAGAGAGAAGTGTGGGAACATAAAAAAGAGCCTTGCAATTTCCTGAAATCAGTCCAACTCTTCTTTTGTTTAACTCTGGGACAATACTTGTTGTTAACCATTGTTATCTATAGACACAGACATAGTTAAGTCTGTCTCTCTGCCCATCTCTATATTGATACACACACACACACACACACACACACACACACACACACACAAAAGCAAGCTCTATGTTGATCTGTCTGTCCAACTTTATCTTAATCTGGGCAGTATTCTTAATCCACTTGTTTTTTCTTGTGTGAATCCTCAGGCCAAACTCCCTTGAGGACCTACATGTCTTCTATGAAGATTTGCCATTGTTTGATGCAACCAGCCCAAATGTCACTCACAAACAAGAGTGTCTAGAGGACTTCACAGTCCTTAAGAAATCCCTTTTCAACTTGAACTCCACCCTGGATCTCCGTGGCATTGGTTATTTGGCAAGCATGTGCTCTGTTTTATTTCTGGCATTGATGGTCAGAGGGCTTACTTGAACAAAGTAATTTCTGTGTTCCAAGGAATCTTGTGTTTTTGATCCGTGGATTGGTAATACCATCTCAAAATAGAGCCTTTAAGGCATTTACTCTATCAAATCAATTGCTTTTTAAAATAATTTCAAATAATTAATAAACAACAAGTGTTCTAAGAGTCCTCTTTTAGTCAGTTATCTGATAATAAAAATGTGGTCTATTGTAGAATACTCATGGTGAAAGCCTGTTTCCTCCTTACTAGTACCTTTGTCAGGGATATCTATAATGTGTGTGTGATAAGTGTTTTTCACAGAAATTTTCTCCATATGAAAGTAGACACATAAACTTCATGATCTTTTCCTGGTTGTCCTTTTTGATGTTATTAAAGTCCAAGATTTTTTTCTATACACATCACACTTTCCCTTCCTTCTACATCTCCAAAGTTATATTGCCTCCAACATAGACCTCTTCTGTTTCACACTTGGTCTAATCCAGTAGCTTTTCCTGCCTATATTCCCTTTGGTGCCATTTCTGCCTCCTCAGTGAACTCATCTTAGACTATGATATTAGACTCCCAAGTGTGGTACCTCTATTGTCTTTGATTTAAAAAAAAAAAGATGAAAAATATTTGTTAAAAATATTTACCTGTCTTTCCATTTTTCTTGTCACCCACCTTCATCTTCATCCTTAAATGTTCTTGTGATGATTTCATTTAATTGAGTCTCTTATCAAACTTTAAAAAAGCTTAATTTTACCCTCCCTTCTTTTCAGTGCTGTATACTTGCTGTTCATACTGTTATTTAACCTGCCTCCATAGGACTTTACAAATAAGTTTATTTTGTAAGCCATTGATGCCTTTGTTAGCCACTTATTTTTGCCTAGAAAACATGCCAAGTGTTTGTTGATTAAGTTGCTTTTAAGCTATTTTTTCTCCCTGTATGGAAATTGATGTCAATGTCTTTTCTGCTGTTCCTGTCCATTAGTCACTTTTCATTACCACAATTTGTTAGAAAAGATTAGGATTTAGTTACTTAAAATTACATATTATGTCTTTATCTTGTTAGCGTTCTTTTAGCTTGTATTAATTTTGATCTTTGCTTTAACAAGTCAGTGGTCTCACTAGACACAGCTGTTTTGAGGGAATGGCTGCCCGCATCAGTTATAAGTATATATAATTATTTTCCTTTGAGGTGAGATTATTTTGATCTCACCGTGACCAGCACCTAATAATTATTTTCTTGGAGAAGGTATTTCCAGAGTTGGAATGGTCAGCATATGGGTGAACTTAAAAATCTTAGGCCTCTCTTCTCATTCCTTATTCTTGACCCACGATTTCCAGTGTGTTTCCCTCCATCTTTACTGATTCTCATCAATAAGTATTATAGTATATTGAATTAATCTGAGAGTTTATCAAGTTCCTCCTAGAATTGGCTATGTTTTCATCATCTATGACCAATGTTGGTACATAAGCTGTAGTTATTCTCATGGTGATCTTTTTATTTTTTTAAAATAACCCTTACCTTATATCTTAGAATCAATACTGTGCGTTGGTTTCAAGATAGAAGAGTGGTAAGGGTTAGGCATTGGTGTGTGTGTGTGGGGGGGATTAAGTGACTTGCTTAGGGACACACACCTAGGAAGTGTCTGAGGCTGCATTTGAACCTCCCGTCTCTGGACCTGGCTAGCTGCCCACCCCCAGTTTTCTTTTGCAAAACTTACCAAGAGCACCACAATACTAGATCACCAGACTAGGAAATAATAATTTCTTTATTGCCTTTGGGCACACAATAAAACTATATCCAACAATTCCTTTTTTTTTTTTTTTTTTAAATTCTTTCCTTCTTTAAGAAGAGGCCATCCTTCCATTTTACTATCCTTTCCCCCCCTTCTGCTTGAATTTATCTTGAGAGTGTTTAGATTGCTATGATTCATTTCCTGTGGTAGTATGTCCATTCATTGGTTATTGGACAAGGATCACACAATTTAGACTGCCAACAGCTTGTTAAAAGATTATAGATGTTCTAATAACTGAATGATTCTGATCACTTCTACCTTCTTTTCTTTTCTGGTCCTCTGCTGTCATCATTGCAGAAGTGGAAAGGGGCTGCCCAGGACTGAGGACCATTTGGTATTTTTTCCTTGTTTAAATGACCAGTGAAATTCATCACCAGATGACCAGCCTGTTGGAGATAAGATTTTAGTTAGCTTGCGCTGGTCCTCAGAAAGAAGAGTCATTCTGTTACTAGTACCCTATCTTGAGCCCCCAACAAACCAGGATCACCTTCCTGTCTCAATAGGACTTTGAGTGGCAGCGACTCTCTAGGATTATAAATAATAGATGTGTTTCCACTCCAAATGCATGGAGTCATCATCCATACAAAAATGATTTGTTGCATCATCTGGACTTGTTGCATGGAAAACTAATACTGCAACAAACGAGTATAAAGCCAGATCCAATGTTGAAACCATCATCACTTCAACAAGAATTCTCATCTCTGTAAATGACAAAACACCAGCAACCCCTCTCTTATTAAACCGTTGTCATAATAAATGAGCAAACATGACATCTATAGATGGAATAGATATTCAGCCGTACCCATAAATGCAGGGCTATTTTGCAAACATATATAGATGCTATTGTGATTTATGTCCTATGTGGGGCAGCTGGTTGTCTCAGTGAATAGAGAGCCAGGAGCCTAGAGGCAGGAAGTCCTGGGTTCAAATTTGGCCTCAAAAACTTCCTGGCTATGGGACCTGGGCAAATCACAATAACTTTATTGCCTAGAGCAGTGATGGGCAAACTGCAGCCCCTGGGGCCAGATGCAGCCCCCTGAAATGTTCTATCTGGCCTCAGGATATTATTCCTAATCTGATGAATACAATGAGTAGGATACAATACAATGAAACTTGGAAAGAGTTGCCTCAGAAACAGACTGACAGATGAGCATTTCCTTTCCTTTGGCCCCCTCTTTAAAAAGTTTGCCCATCACTGGCCTAGACTATACTACACTTCTGTCTTGGAACCTACATAGGAATGATTGTAAGATAGAAGGTCTCTTTAGAAGAATATATACATTTTACCACATTGTCAAAAGTAGTTTTTTGTCATTTTGTGCTACTATGATGTTTGAATTTTTTTATGTTATGCTTTGTACTTCCTACTGGAAAATAGTGGAAATCCCCTGCCCCTAGATAAATCAATCAGCCAATCAGTAAACACATATTAGGCACTTTGTATGTATCAGGCATGGGCAAGCAAGGTGTCACAGTAGAGAGAACGTCAGGCCTAAAGTTAAAAGACCTGAGTTTAAATTGGGCCTCAGACACTAGCTATGTGACCCTGGGCAAATCACTTAACCCTATTTGCCTCAATTTCCTCATCTGTTAAAGAAGCTGGAGAAGAAAATGGCAAACTACTGCAAGATCTTTGCCAAGAAAACCCCAAATGGAGTCATGAAATATTGGACATGACTGAAATGACTCAACAAGAACAGCAAATGCTCTAAGTGTTGTACTATAGAGCAGCTGCTAGAATGGATTCCCAGATGGCCTCTTGATGTACAGCAGTACAATTTAGGGTGCCCCCAGCCCACATCACCTCGGAATTAAATTTGACCTGAGCTCACCTCATTGGGACACACCTGACTCATTATTCACCTACAGTAACTGAAGACTGATTCAACCAGATTTTCAATTTAACAAACATTTAGGAAGTACTTACAGAGTATGGGAGGCACCGTGCTGGAACCTGACCCGTTCGTGCATCATTCTTTCATTTAACAACATCAAAGTCTGCCAAGACCAATATGGTTATTCTTTGACAGGCCTATATAGAAAAAATCCAGCTTGACATTATGATGATAATAATTTAAATTAGTTAACTAACCAAGTTTAGTAATAAGGAGTTAGACTAAGAGAAAGAGTTTTAAATTTTACCTTAGGCTCCTTTAAGCTGAGAAGAAACTGCCCCCAAACTACCTTAAAAAGCTCACCTCCTGTGGCTTCCTAATCTTAAACAAGCTTGCCATATCTTACCCCATTCTTTGTTATTCAAATCCTTGGCAATCTTCGAGGCCTGACTCTTGAATCCTACTACTCCATCACATTTATTATTTAATATTATATTATTATATATAATTTGTTATTTTAATATATCGCATTAAATATATTTATTCCTAATGATCATTATTAATATTTTATATCCATTATATATAATAATATTTAAATTTAAAAAAAATTATATTATAATAACTATTATTTCTGCCCCTAGTTTTGCCTATTGTTGTGACTTGAATTATTATTTGTGTTATTTGTTCAGGTGAATAAAAATATTATTTATTCAGGTGCCTTTGCGGCAGTCAGGTATCAGAGTCCTAGGTACTCTATACTTCTTTGGGGTTCTCACAATATTTCACACATAAGAGAACCCCAATAACTAAAGCAAATGTACCACCATATTCTTGGCTCCTTTGAATAACACCAGTCATTGCTTCTTCAAGCATTTTCTACGTAAAAATATTTATTTTAATCACTGAATCAAAACAGATGTTTTGGGCCTGGAGTGACAGAGTAATAGTTTGGCAAGGTTTTTTTTTTTTTGTTTTTGTTTTTTCGTTTTTTTTTTTTTTTTGTTTTTGTTTTTGTTTTTGGCAAGCCAAAAATCCTTAAAACAGAATTTCAGGTGGAAAATTTAAACAACAACAAGAAAAACCAGTGTATGTAGAAATAATAGCATTGCTTTCTTGAAACTTGAACGAGTAGTTCTGAAATGGTTTCCCACCCCTATGATGCAACATCTGTCTATATAGATACATACTCAAAAGGTATTTATTAGCATTCTGATTTCTCATTGGCTGATTTCCCCCACAGAGACTTTAGAAAGTAGGAGCTTGTAAAGTTTCCTTCCTTCCTTGTTAGCCATTCACTGTTCCTAAGAGTTACCTAGTTGAAGAAGCATCAGTCTGAGTGCTAATAGAAGAATATGCCAGATCAAAAAATGGGCTTTGAAAAATCAGATGAGAAAGGGACAGGTAAGACAGTAGAAGAGTTCTTTTCATCTTAAAGGTGTTCTATAAATAGTGAAGCTACATACTAGAATCTTGAGTAATTTTGTATTCATTGCTAACAAGTTTTCCTTACTACATAGTACCTGCTACCTTGTTTCCAAGGGATTTGTTTAACAAAATGAGAACATGCCTGTCTTCCTCCCCTCACTCTCCCCCCCACCCCAAATTGATTTTAATTTCAATTGGTATAATTTCAAGTGGGAATAATGTTCAGCATTCAAATAATGTGCGCCTGTATCTCACCCTCTCCTGCCATGATGGAAATAGAAACCCTACGTAGCTCTAACTAGAGAGATAGTCAAAGATGGTAAATATTAATACCTCTTTGTACATAGAAGAAATCATAAGCATTTACTTGTGTATTCTTTTCTCAATTTTTGAGCGCTTGAATTACAGAGCTCTCACATTAAGCAGTTGAATTCCTGGCATTTTTTAAGTGTGGCACTTGAATAAGCTCTTTATAAACCATTAGAATAGTTTAAAATTTTTTTTTTACCCATTTCTTCAGTAACTTGCTCTTGGGGATCATTTCATTTAAGATTTAACACACGTGCCCCTCCTCTTTTTAGCTTTAAATCAAAATTATTTTCATAGTCAAAGAAATTTTCATTTGTTCTTATAGGTGGATTGGATTTCTGTCTTTGTTGTTTATTCTTAGACTATTGAAAGTGTACCACATAGCTTATATGAGAAGTGTAGTATGTAGGTGCAGACTGTCTATATTCCCTCTCTTTTCTTCCTCAATTCTTTCTTATAATAGTGAAAGACCATTATCTCCTTCTCTCCTTTCTCTTCCTCATCTCCCTTTCTTTTTCCCCCTTTCCCTCAACTCCCTTCATATTCTTAATCTTTTAAGCGCGTGTGTTCTTAAACCACTGATTCCATGAATGCAGAGTACTCCCAAGACCTTATTATCTTTAGTTCATATTGTTACCTCTCCCAGTATTTTGGGACTGAAATTCATAACCTGGAGGCAGCTAAGGGGTACAGTGGATAGAGTACCCACCTTCAAATTTGGTCTCAGACACTTACTAACTGTGTAACTTTGGGCAAGCTGCTTCATCTCTGTTTATCTCAATTTTCCTCGCCTGTATAAAATGGAAATACAATAGCACCTACTTCAAGAAGATTGTTTTTTGTGGATCAAATGAGATAATATTTGTAAGGGGCTTAGCACAGTGCTCAGCGCCTTATAGGCTCTATATAAATGTTTATTCTCTTCCTCCTTTTAAGTTTTTATTTCTAAAAGTGATCATAGATTTGGATTTAGAAGGGATCTTAAATCCTTAACCCCCTCATTTTAAAGAGGAAGAGAAAAAAGCCCAGGGAAGGTAAGTCAGTTGCCCTTGGTCACTCAACAAAAGTGTGTAAATCAGGATTTGAACCTAGACCCTCCTGATTCTCAGTCCACTGCTCTGGCCACTATATTGTGCTTTTTCTCTTCAGTAATTAAAATCTTGACTGATGGGGAATGAGCTTAGTTATCTAGTTGACCCTCAGTTACTGAAATTCATCAAGTCCAGTGTAATATGATTGTTGAGTTGAGAGATTTTGGTAGCATTGTTCTGTAGATAATAAAGCAGCCCAGTATAAAATGTTGAACTTGACTGAATCTTTCCAGCCTGAATGCCTAATGAACTTTATTGCTGAAACAGTCAGTAGCTTAACAGTAGACTTACGAGTTGCCCATGATACGGTCTAGTAAAGTCTTGGTGTTTGCTCTCCAGAACCATGTTGCATGTTTGACTTGGGGGAAGAGGAGTGGTCATAGAGTGTTATTGGAATAAAGACCCTTATAGGTTAATCTTAGAGCAGAGAAAATCTTGCGTAAATAAGTTATTTTATAAAGAAGGAAACTGAGACCCAGAGAGGTTAAATGTCTTTCCTTTGCCCAAACTAGCTTCAAAATTTGGAAAACTCTAGAATTCTTGGCTTGGAAAAGATAAGATTTCATTTAGAAGAACCCGGCTCATGTTTGTTCCAAGATGTGATTAATTTTTTAAACCTATAAAGGACTTTACATTTTCTACATTGATTTATGATTAATAGTTATCATTAATACTTATTAATTATTATTAATAATTATGATTACAGATTCATCTCATTGAATCAGCCTTTTTTAGATCCTTAATGTTTATCATGTTAAGTATCCATTTCAACTTTGTGCCACTTATAAATTGGATGAGTGTTTTCTATTTATCTGAGTCTTTGATAAATGTTTCCATAGAAAATGGCCCAAGACTTCATTTGAGATATCCATCTAGGTTGATAGTGATCCTTCTTTTTAAAAATTTTTTCCTCTTCTCGAGACTGTTTCTTTGGTTCCTTTAACCAATGCTTATATGGTTCATGATCTAATGATCTCTAGTTCCTTCATTAATTGGATCACCAAGTTGAAGTTGATTTTTATGGACTAGGGACTGTCTCATACTCTCATCTAAATTGTGCTTTTGTAATGACAATTATAATGGGTGCAACCCCTTGTAATCTCTTATCTGATGGATCAGATCTTACTTATTTCATATTAACAGGTTCAAATCTTGGGCCAACTGGACATGTAATCCTTTTTTACTTGGGCCTATAAGCACCAGTGAAGCTGGATAACTAGATACTAAGTGGGGAGGAAAACATAACACATATAACAGGAAAGCCCCATTCAGAGAAATAGAAACTAGAAAAAGCAAACCCCTCCTGTTACTTTTTTCCCCTTTCTCTTTTGAAGTGCTAAAAGGCCAAGAAAATTCAAGATGAGAAACCTACAGAGAAATGTAGTCTCTCACTTTCGACCAAAGAAAACATTTCTTGCCCTTTTAAATTGCATGTCTTTTGTGCTCAGAAACACTTTCTTGACATGTTTCAAGCTTCAGAGTGAACATTTTCAACCGTTGGTCAATGGATCAATGCAATATGGGAAGTTAAAAGAAAAATATAACCAAGCTAACACTACGTGTCTTTTTGTCTGTACCTAGATAAATAAGTTGCGTGGATTATATGATATTTTTCTTTGGTATGAAATGTTGTCGTGGACTATAGAATCTTATTTTTTGATAAGTTACAACTTAATTTATAATTCTAAATTTCCATTATCTGAATTATAATGATGAGTGGTGTTTGGGGTTTGTTATGAACTTTTTTTTCAATAGTGCCTTTGCCTTCTTTGTCCCTTTACCATTTCTGTGAATATAGGATGAATGTTTCCCTTTTTAAATAAAGTACTTTGCCTAGGTAAAGTTCAGATCAGTCAGGAGCTTACATATTCTCTTTAAAACCCCAAATTTCTGGTTTCTAAAATAATATTTTTCTTAAGTAGTATGAAACTTAGTGAGAAGAATGATACTATATAATCCCAACTTATATCAACAGTCTTTTTTGAACTGGAAGCAAAGTGGATACTCATTAAATGGAAGAAGAGATGAACAAATTGATACACAAATATAATGAAATACTGCTGTGCTAGAAGAATCAGTATAAGGAATTAAAAGAAATATGAAAGGCTTGTCAGAACTGTTGTAGGCTGAGCCCAGAGAACAGAATCCACAATTACAGTAAGAAACCACACCAGAAGGCAGGGGGCCTCACCTTAATTCAAAGACCAGCCTTCATCCTAGAAAACATAGTGACAAGTTTTTCTTCTTAGTAATAAGGTTGGAGGGGAAGGAATTGGACTTCTGGGAGCATAATGTTATATAAATAAAAAGGTTGTTGAATTGCTTAACTTTTTCTTTGTTGCTGAGTTGGGGGCAGTGGGTGGGCAGGGAGCAATTGGAATTGACTGTCTTGTTGAGGAATTTCATGACTTCAAATCCGACCTCAGACTCTTAGTAACTGTATGATCCTGAGCAAATCACATAACCCAGTTTGCCTATAGTTTCTTATCTGTAAAATGGGCTGGAGAAGTAAATAGCAAACCATTCCAGGATCTTTGTCAAGAACACCCCAAATAGACTCATAAAATCAGACACAACTGAAAAACTGAGCAACAGCAACAATAACTGAAGTAGGGAATAAGGGTTGAAGAGAATCAGAGTTGAAAAACAAAACCAGGAAAATTGTGTGGTATAGTTAGAGGATAGAGCATCAGAAGACACGGCAAGAAGTCCCAGTTCTGTATACCACGTACCCTCTCGGTTTCAATATGATGCATTATTTCAACAAATATTTGAGTGCCTACTACTGTACTTGGCACTGTTTAAAATGAAAGACTCCAGCTACAAAATCTCTAAGGTCCCTCCCATCTCTAAAATCCACTGATTTTCTTGACAGGAGTTCTTTGGAAATTTATATTTTAACAATCACTTCTCTGTGAAGTATTTTGACATTCCTTGATTTTAACTTTGTTTTTTTCCTAAAGAATCCTCACCGTTATGTGTTTTAAGTACCAAACTCCTGGCATATCTTCCCCCACTTTCCTTGCTTTCTAAAGCATAGACTCCTTAAGCCCAAGAAAATTCCCAGGTACACCATCCCACCCCTCCTTCAATCCCTTCTGTGACCTGCAGGAGATATGTGGTGGCTTGGGGTAGGGTGGTGAGGGGTAAGTATGGAGACGGATCAGGCCAATTACTCCAAGTGAGTGGAGTGCTTGACATTTTTCCTTGCAATTTTGCTATGTTTAATAAACCATGTGGCCACAGGAAAGTTGATTGCCTGTGTAATATCAACACAGAGGGTTGAGAGAGAGCTAAGAAATTTCCCACACAGCAGGGAGGGTGGCAGTAGTCTTGAGTTATATAAATTGTCTAGTGTTTTTTTTATCATTCCTAGCAAAAAAATAAATTTTTTTTCATACTCCAGATTCTCAAAGAGCCCAGGTCAGTAAAATCTTTGTTGAAAACAAGAGTTGTCAAGATTAAGCTTCTTGCACAGGCTGGAAGAGTCTTCTTTGACCATTCAATTCTGAGCTTCCTGAGATCATGGTTTGACTTTTGTCTTTCTTTGGAATATTTGTTCTTAAGTCATCTTTCAGTCGTGTCTGATTCTTCATCACCCAGTTTGGGATTTTCTTGGCAAAGATTTTCCCTTTCCTTCTCTAGCTCATTTTATAGATGAGAAAAAGGAGGCAAACAAGATTGAGTGACTGACACAGCTAGTGAGTGTCTGGGGCCAGATTTGAATGCAGAAGATGAGCTTTCTTGTGCTCTAGCCACTGTACCACCTACCTGATCTCAGCTATGACCATGAGCAAGTCGCATAACCTTTGTCAGCTTCAGTTTTCTCATCTATAGAATGGGGATTATAATAGCACCTAAGTCGCAGGATTGAGGGACGACAAAGGGAGATAATGTAGGTAAAGTGCTTTGGAAGTGTCATTGTTTTATCTATCATTATCTTCATCTTCTTCATCATCCCATTCCCAAGGTCTTCAGGAATTCAGACCCCTAATGGAGAAGCCTTTCTAACTTGGCTTTATCTTAAGATGACTTAAATTTTTCAAGGATTTCCTGAGTTCTAGTCACATTTAGCTAAAAATAGATTTGTTTTATCTCTGTTTAGTGGAGTCCGGAATGATGGAATAAGATTAGGGGTGGCTTTTATGAGTGAATTGGGCTGGTGAAAATATTGGTGAGTCTTTAGAAGTAGTATGTTGGAGAGGAGAAAGCATTAGCCTAAAATTTAGGAGATCTATGCCCTGGACCCCACTCTGCACCAAGTACACAAATGTAAGGCATCAAGAGCATATAGAAGTATGTGTCCAAAAAATATAAAGAGAATGTATAAAAATTAATCCTAAGTAGTTCAATATTTGCCACCTGACTGTTCCACCAGACTTTACCATCATCTCTAGAAACTCATCTTTCTGCAAGATCCAACACCCACCCCATACCCCCGACCCTTGGGTGCCTCCCTCCCTCTAATTTGAAAGGGTAGAGGGTTATATCAGAGCTCCTCCCAGATCCTCTATTTAAGGACTGGACACCTGGGAACTACCTCATCATTTCCCACCTGACTGCAGGGCTTCCTTCCCTCCTACCTTGTCCCCTTTTCTTTTTATATAATTTGTTGTTGTCTTTCTCCATTAGACTGTCAATTCCTCCAGGAGAAGAATTTTCTTTTGCCCTGCATTTTTTGTATCCCTAGAGCTTTGCACAGTATTGTTTCACCCCCCATGTCTGGAATGCCCTCTTCAATGACACAAAACTGGTCTTTTCCTTCAATACCTTCAAGTACTACCTTCTACAGGCAGAGGAGATTTGGACCAGAGTCCAAATTCTGGCAGTAGTACTCACTTGAATGTTTATTGGCTAACATTTAGGATGTGAGTGGGGGAGGCCAGGGAAGGAATAAGTATTTCTGTAGTGTCTACAATGTGCTGGACACTGTACTAAGCATTTTACAGACATTATATCATTTGATTCTACCAGCAACCAAAAGGTCAGTGCTGTTATCCTCATTTTATAATTGAGAAAATTGAGACAAACAGAGGTTAAGAGACTTGACCAGGGTCACACATCTAGTAAATCTCTTAAGGTAGGATTTGGACTCAGGCCCTCCTGGCTGCATACCCAACAATTAATCTATCCTCAGAAGGGAGTTAGGAAAGGCTTTCTGTAGAAGGGAGTGTTTGAGCCATACCTTGAAGGAGGAGATAGATGGGTTTCATGCAAGTGAGGAGGGCATTCCAGACATGGGAGGAAGGGGACAATAAATGATCTAAGAAAGAATATAGGTAAAATTCACATCTTAATTGTGTGAACAAAAGGGGGGGAAAGCCATCATATAAAAGCTTATATTTAAAAAAATCTTTAGGATGAACAAGAGACTTCTTGTGTCAAAGTAATGGTGTAGCTACCATGTGCTGAGAAAAAGTAGAAAACGGGATGCAACTGTAGCTATTTCCATCAAACACAAACCACTACTTCTATGACCTTCAACCAATAAGGAAGTCTTCTTTCTAGCACATGCAAAGTAGCCTTGCAATACCTTACAGTGAGTGGGTCACAAGAGTATTTTAAAAGAGAGGCCTTTTGGACTCCCCATTCTCTGTTTTTAGCATTGAGGATTGGATTGTCTGCATAAGCCTGCCCCAAGATGCAAAGGTAAAGAGCTAGAGCTAGACAAGAGTTTGGGAGTGTGGGAAGAGAAGCCCTGTACTGTGAGGCTGGAAGGCCAGACTGATAGCAAAACACTGACTAGCTGTGTCTTTAGGTGAATGGTTTTACCCCTTTAAATCTTTTTAAAAACCCTTTTAAATTTTGTGATCTGTTCAAATGGAAGTAGACTGACTAAATGATCTCCAAGTACCCTTCTAGCATTAACATTTTGCTTTCTGTCATTTGTCTGCATATGTGTGTGTTTCTGTGTAACACATGTAGGGGCAGGTAAGATAACCCGAGTCATTTATATTCCTCTCCTTAGAGAACGTGAACCTTTGTGTCTTTTGAAGCACTCGGTCTAATTTGTGTCAGTGTTCTGGGATTTGTATCTTGCTGAGGCCTGGGGGTGGGGGTGGGGGGAGGAAGCATTCTTGGACATTTATAGTTGGATTTGTTAAATATTTTAACCTGTTGACAAGAGTTTAAAGGGGGTGGGGGGGAGCATCAGACCATTTTCCTTGAGCATCTCTACCAGGAAATAGTGTCTCTCTTGTGTTGGAAGAGCTGAATATAGCTTCTAATTGTTTTCATTCTCCTGCATAATGTAGCTTAGGGGAGTCCTTATATGAACTCATGCATCACAATGAAAGTGGTCATGTGATGAGATTCCATTTAGCATGCAAGCTAGTCCTCCTTGCTATGTTTAGATTCTTCTATCAGATTTGCTCTGTGGCAAATGCACCATTGATAGCTCTCTTTCACTTACCTCCATAGGTCACGGAAAGCATTAATAATAGAAGTTTTTCGATAGAATTCTGAAAGCCGTGTTACTGCGGGTGACACCACTCATTTGGGGCTGCAGTGGTTTTTCATGATGTCAACTTCACTATATTTACCTGCTTACTATATTTAGTTTATGCCCAAGGGGAGGAATTAAAAGGGAAAATAAATGCACTGGGGGATGACGGGGTGGGGGGAATGGCCAGCCTTGGTTTATGAAATCAGAATAAAACCTCATTGCCTTTTGTTTCAACCATTTAGGATAATGTGTCCTTTTATAGAAAAACAAGATAAAGCAGAGGCTTTAAATATTACAAAAGAACACTTGTCAAAACCTTGTCCAGGTTTGGAAAATTATGCCATATTCTTTTATCTAGCTTGTAGATATTGGTGCAGCTTGTATTTCTGTGTGGCTTGTCTCTAAGGAACTGGGTATTCATAAACTATGGTGAAAAATAAGCCATGAAAAAAAAAATCACACACACACACACACACACACACACACATCCATCCTACTACCCCTCCTGGTAGATAGGCAAGCTATAGGCTTTTTTCCCCCCCTTTTCTTTTTCTTTTTAAGTTTTTGCTACCCTTTGGAGGTTTGAAAGCACCCATAACCCAAATTCCTATACTTCTAGGAAATTCAGACTTGGAAAGGAAATTGAACCTTCATCATTCAATCTCTTTTTCCCATAGCACCAGATTCCTATGGTAGTGGGGAATGTGGTATGCTAAAGAGATTCCCAAGTAAAGCAACCTGTGTAATTAACTGTGACCTTATAATAGTGTAGGTGTAATTTTTTTTTTAATAGCCCTCTCTTGCTGACGAGTTTTGTTTGGGGGATAAGGGCATGTTTATTTGGATTTTATTTATTTTTAAGAATATTGGGAGATACCGTGGCAAAAGGGAAAAATGTAGAATCAGGAGAGTTTAAGGTATTTAATAACAGCTATGATTCTTCTCTCCATCTCTGTAGGTTGATTCCTCCACTCAACCCCCCAATTACTTTAACACTAAGTCATTGGAATTTTCCTAGTGTTCCTGTTGATTAAGTGGTGCATATATCGTTATGATTATGCGGAAATTACTGTATTCAGCTTTAATCTTGCAAGTATCAAACCTCAAATATTTTACCTTTAGGCGATCTTTTTCCTCCATAGGAGCATTTACCAGTTTGATTAATGTAATCAAGTAGAATATAATGGAATAATAATCCAAATTCAGCATTTTTTATGGCACTCCTTTGTCTCAGGGTGAAAAATGCAATCTCAACATGTGATTCCCTCAGCGTGCGCTATTCTCTCATCTGCCTGGGGTGACTCACAAAGATAGGATTGGGAGCTACTTAGATACCATGGCAAGAGAGCTGATGCCTGCCTCTAGTCTATAGCTTGGCTTTTATTAATTTCTTCTCCTTTTCTTTCAGAAGTCAAAAGTACAACATGCAAAGGCATCAGAGAATATAAGAAAAATATGTTTTAAAATTGAGAAACTAAAGGAGATTAAAAAAAAAAAAACTTTTTTTTTTTTTCCAGCAATGAAAGGGAAGGCTAGCATGGATAACCAGTCGTTACTATTTGCCTTTGTTTTGCAGTTTTGGTTTCTTTTATTGGAGCTTTATCTTCCCCATGATTTTCTTTGAATGATATGAAAGTTGATTTGCATTTTGGGGCCTATACATTCTCCATCTCACTGTGTGAGAGGAGTAAGAATGGGGGGTAGATTCATCCTTTGGGGGGAAAATTGACCATGGATTAATCTATAAACTTAGAAGGTTGGTATTAGGGTATAATTACAACTACCTAATTAATTGCCTTTAACATGAACTATCTCTAAAGTAAAATCATAAAACCGTGGATTTAGAACTAGACGGCTGAGTCCAACCCACTTTGCAGATCAGTAAGCCAAGATACAAAACAGATCAAAGTTTGCCCATGATCACACAACTACTGGTAAATGTTTTAAGGCAAATTTTGAACCCAAATCCAGTTGCTTCTCTATCCATTACTCCCTGGTCCCTATCAAAAACTAGTGATGGTCATTCATATCACTAGTACTCAGAGGGACATGAGAAGCCACTTTTCCAGTCCTTTCATTTTACAGATGAGGAAACTGGGGGGTCAGGGAGAGTAAAATGACTTGCCCCACAGTCACACCCGGAATAAACATCAGAGTCTGGGTTTGGACCCTTTGACTGACTTCAAAGCCAGTGCTTTTTCCTACTGTCCAAAGTTGTTGTTTTTTAGTTTTTTCAATCATGTCCAACTCTTCATGACCCCATTTTACAGTTTTCTTCATAACTGCACGCCATTTCCTTCTCCAGCTCATTTTACAAATGAGGAAACAGAGGCAAACAGTTAATGAATGAGTGTCGGAGGACAGATTTGACCTTGGGAAGATGAGTCTCCCTGACTCCAGTCCTGGCACTCTCTCTACTATGTCACAGTCCAAAGACCTGGGTCGAAGCCCAGCCATTTGCTAACTCTACCAACATGTCGTGGACTCTTTGATTTTCAGGTTCCTCACCTATAAAAAAGACAATAATCATAGTAGCATTTTCTGTTTCTGTGAGTAGTTGTGAAAGCAGCCCTATAACTAAAGGGTTCAAAAAAATGTACTTGAACTTTCCATGTTGGTGGTATTCAAAAAATTGGAGATGAGAAGACCCATTTAGCTGGGTCATTGAATGCTTCTCTCAGGTTATTTAGGAAGCTACCTTGCTCAGTATATTTGACAAAGAAAAGAGAGAGGATGTCCTTGGACTAGAAATGTTGACTGGCTCCTCAATTGCCTTTTTAAATTGTGGCTTACCAAGTCAGGAAGAATGAACAGAATCACAGAGCACACAAAACTATTCTTTTTCTCCTCTGACATATACTGATTATAAACAGTAAACATTGAATAATGGAGAAAAGCCCGAGATAGTAACTTATCAAGTTGTACTGAGGTCAGTACTTTGATGTAAGAAGCTTTATTAAGTTCATTCATAATTTTTAGGAACAAAATGGGACCCAATTTTTGACCATCCTGGAGTAGTGAATAAGAGCTTCATCCTTGGAGCCAAGAAGTCCCAGGTTCAAATTCCCCCTGAAGTATTTATTGGCTATATGACTTTTTATTAAGTCACTTGACCCCTATGAATCTTACTTTCCTCATCTGTAAAGTGGGGGCAATACAGAAGAAAACCATATGATTGATCTCGTGATTCAATGGGAACATGATTGGAGTTTTGGTGTTAAAAGATCACTCTCTTGCAAATATGAATAATATGGAAATAAGTTTTTGAACAATGATACATGTGTAACCCAATGGAATTATTTGTCACCTCTTTGACGGGGGAGGGAAGAGGAGTGGGAAAAATTCAAGAATCACGGAATCATGGAAAAATATTCTGAATAGATGAATTAATTTTAAAAGGGGGGGGGGGGGAAATGGGGCCAACAACAATACCTGCTGTCTTTCTCAAAGAGTAAGGCCCAGGAAATAGAGTCCTGGGTCTGAAGTCAGGAAGACTCTTCTTCCTGAATTAAAATCTGGCCTCGGACACTAGCTATGTGACCCTGGGCAAGTCACTTCACCCTCTTTGCCTCCATTTCCTCACTTGGAGATGGAAATGGCAGACCACTACAGTATCTTTGCCAAGAAACCCCCCACATGGGTTTGTGAAAAGTCAGCTATGACTGAAAAAACTCAAGTACAACAATTTCAAAGGGTCATTCTTGAATCTCAAATGAGAGAAGGTATTAAAAGCAGATCGCAAACTGCAATAGAAGCAATACGAATGTCTACTTTCCCTAGCCTCGCCTCTCAGGCACCAGGGCAGTGTCTTTAACAACTGGAGGAGAGCATGCCCAGGGAGCTTTGAGATCTCCTTCGCCAGGGCCCCGTGTTAGCCATTTGATAGTTATTTAAGTAAAATGCCTTTTTCACAATGGCAGAGGGGGATTACTGACATTTCCATTGGAACCTAACCATGTTAGAGCAGACCGTTATTACACTGGGTTTGCAAGTTTCAGGTGGCGTGATTTGACCCGTGTATTATCTTGAAGCTGAGAATAATAAATCGCTTTTAATGGGACTCAGCTTTGCTGTATTTATTGGCCTGGAGTTTGATTTTCCCCCCCTCTTTCTGAAGATACAATTGCATTTTCTTCAAGATTTGTGCCCCTGTTGCCAAATATGGTACATCATTCTCGTCCAGCTTTCTCTCCTTGAAAAGGGAGAGTGACTTGGAAGTACTCTCCTTGAATTCTAAGTGAAAGAATCTGAAACTCCCCAATAAGTACGGAGGGAGGGGAAAAATAGAAAAATAGATCCTTCTCTCCATGTTCTTAAGCACAGCTCCTGAAGTCAATGAAAGAAGATGGATGCGCCGGACTAGGACTTCTGGAGAAGAGAAGGGAAACCTAATTGATTCCCACAAAGCCGCTGGTTATTTACAACTAGGAAGATTGCCTTCTCCGAGCTCCCCATTCCGTCCTCTGGTTCCGCTTGTTTGACAAGATACATTCCATTGCACTTTGCTGGGAAAGCTCTTAGTGAGGCTCCAAGAGGACAGAATTCTACGTCCTCATTCATGGATTGGTGCGTCTCCGTCTCCCTCTCTCTCTCCCCACCCCCATCTCCGGCTTGATTATTCCTCAACTCATATAGTATCTAATGGTTCATGTTAGATGTTCAGGTTTGCTATCGCGAGTGTCTGTTAATTACCTGCAGACTGTAATTAGGGCGTCTCTAGCTTACATCCCGGCGAATGTGGTAAGACAGGATCATGCCGAGGGTGACACTAGATCTCTCTCTCTCTCTCTCTCTCTCTCTCTCTCTCTCTCTCTCTCNTTGTGAATAATAAACTTTCACAACTTCCAGTGATTCAAAACTATGGATAACCCAGAGAACAATGGCGGAAGCAATGGTCAGCGAAAGGCCAAAATACATACATTTTTTTTCTTTTAAATGTTTTCTTTGTGATTTTTTTTCCTTTTATTGCATTGTTCTTTCTCCCCACTCATGATCTCTACCTTCCAACCCACACAATTCTCCAAATTCAACATACTGTCTCCTACTTCTGTGTATTGATTTAAGTTGTTTTGAATTTTTCTTTTTCTTTAAGAATTCACTCAAAAGCTGATTCTTTTCTTCCCTAATTTCCCCCCCTCAGCCAGAAGCTTTCTCTCTTCTTAAATTTGGATCTCTTTGTGGCCCTCTGTCTCACTCTCTTTCTTATTATATTTATGGGTGTCACATCCGTGGAATGTAAACTTACTCAGGGACGAGAGTTGAACCGTTTGTCTTTGCCCTCTTAGTACTTTACAGACAATAGGCATTGGTGTGTGTGTGTGTGTGTGTGTGTGTGTGTGTGTGTGTGTGTGTGTGTGTGTGTGTGTGTGTGTGTTTAGGTAAAAAAAGCCATGAACGTCCTTCTCATTTGTCTTGTAGTATATTCCAGAAATGGTGAGAACCTAACAGTCAAGATGTTTAACAAGTTCTCCAATATTTTACTTTGCAATTATAATTGGACTTCCCTTTTTATAGTAGGATATATGTAGTACATGATGCATACACAGTAAGATGCACATAGTAAATGATAGGTAAGAGAAATAGGGCAATTAGATGGATATACTGCTGGCCCTAGAGTTAGGAAGGCTTATTTTCATAAGCTCAAATCTGCCCTCAAAACACCAGCAGTGTGTCCTGGGGTAAGTCACTCTGCCCTGATTGCCTCTGTTTCCTCCTCTGTCATATGAACTGGAGAGGGAAATAGCAAACCATTCCAGTGTCTTTGCCAAGAAAACAGAATCACGAAAAGTCAAACATCGCTCAAAAATATCCTAAAGAACATGTAAGGAATAGGATAACTATACCAGAGTATGGTAGTCTCCTTTTGGGAACAATACCAGCATCCACTTAATTCTTAATGTTTTCCATAAGAGATGGGAATCAAGATCTATTAAAAACTTGGAGTCCTTTCAGAGCCTTCTGTGATAAAGAGATAGATTATAGAAGTGAAGATGGGGGGATTCCAGGAGCCTTCTCCTCCAACCCATTCTTTTTAAAGATGAGGAAAATGAGGCCTCAAGTAATTAAGTGACTTGCCAGAAGTCACATAAATTTACCCTAAGAGTAAAATCTAACTTCTTTAGGGCTAAGACCCAAACAGTTTTGGGGGGGTAAAACTAAATAAAAAGTTATAAATGCCAGGTGCTAATGCAGCCTGCTGATGCTGTGGGGAAAATTAGGAGTTTAAGTGATACTTGAGTTCCTAGATATTGCAGAGGGGAATGATGCTTCCTGCAGTTGGATGGGATACTTCAAGAAGTTTGCCAGGTGACTCCACTCACCAGAACTGGCTGGCACTTTGGGCCACAGGCTTTTTAGCTGTTCTCAGTGGTAGAAGAGTCAAAAGCTGTAGTCAGTCAAGGTAGAAAAGTCAGTCCACCTGCAGTCTGACTTCCTGAAAGCAGGAAGCACTAGCTGTTTGAGCTTGGGCCACTTGTATAATTCCAATTTAATTCCATAAACATTTATTAAATATCTACTATGGGGGCAGGTTTCACATCTGTTCTCAAGACACTTCTAGCTGTGAGACCCTGGTCAAGTCACTTACTTCCTGTTGTCTAGCCCTTCTACTCTTCCACCTTGGAACCAATACTTAGTATCAGTTCTAAGGCAGAAGGTAAGGGCTTTAAAACCAAGCAAACAAAAAAACCTACTTTGTGTCAGGGACAGTGGAATACAAAGAAAGGATTAAGGATTTTACATTCAACTTCTATTCTCTGTGCCTTAATTTCCCCTTATTTTAAAGGTAGGGTGGCTGAACAAGATGCTATTTAAAGTCCCTTGTAACTATTGCTTATGAGACTCTGTGAATACCTCTGCTTCCTTTGGCAAACTTTTCCTTCAGAATATTTAACTTAAAACACTAGATCTTCACTTGAGGAAGTGGGGTGGAAAGGCCAGATAGATTTAAACATTATTTTGACCTTCAGAGAGGATTTGAAAGGATGATTAAGTGTACATGACTTCGGGGGGGGGGGGGATCCTGTGAAAGTACAGTAATACAATGTGTCATTGCTAAAAATACTAACCGCCTGGAATTTCAGGCTCATCACAGACATTGGTTTGACCGAGGTACCTTGGTATTGCAGGTTTTTAGAACTCATAAAATCAAAACCTGCTCCGATTCCTCTAGGCACAACAGAAAAGTGTTTTGTAGCCAGCCTTGCTTTGACTCTCCTGTCCTTCTGCAGGTCGAAGTGGAAGAACTAATGTCATTTCAATAGATTCCAGCTTTTTGGACCTATTTTAAATCATGAATGTGGAATGCTGGGTAGGTTAGGTTGTGGCAGAAGTGATGCATACAGGGCATCTTTGCAGCCTTAAATCAATATATCTCTCAAATGTTTCTATGGAATGTCATATAAAAGGCACATTGCCTGCCAAGAACATCTTTTGTGCTGGGTGCCCCTCTAATGTAATATCCATCAGCAAGAGAAAGAAAAAAAAAAAAGAAAACATGGGCTAGGGTTTGTTTTGTTTGACAGTACACAGTGAAAGGAAAGAATTTTTGTTGTTGTTTATTGTTGTTGTTTTTGTGTTTGTTAATCCTTCTCCTCCTCCTCCTCCTCATTATTATTATTTCTTAGCTCCCTCCCTCACACAAAGAAATGCTGTATGGCTTTCAAAAATCTCTTAGTGAAAATGCCTCCTGTCACAAGTGATCAGTGTTCTGCCATCTTGAAATGACAGAAGTGGCTACAGCAGCGTTTTAAAATTATCATCCCATGCTTGAAGCTAGGGACCAGGCTCTCAGAGAAATTGTAGCTGTTGTTTTCAATCTCCACATATGTCTTGTAATTGCTGACGCATTGTCACTTTAACAAACAGTCTCCCTGAGATGGGACTGTTTCCTGGGATGCAGTTAAAAAATGAGGTTAGAAGAGCAGAGGACTTTTGGAGATTGGCAAGCGATTGGGATTTGGTTGTTTTTTTTGTTTTTTGTTGTTTTTTTTAACAGTTTTGGGGAGGGAATGACAATTCTTTCACTGTTGGTACCACATGTATGAAGACTATACCCAAAAAGGCTTGCCAGTATATATTTCCCTAGTAGTGATACAATTAAAGTTAGAACCAGTATTATGTTCTTATCAAAACCTTCTAGGTTCTATGGCTTAGAAAAAAATTTAGGTTTGCCTTTTCTGGATTTAGGTCTATTAAAATATGATCAAAGATAGATCATAGTCTCTTCTTAAATGGGCAGCAAGGTGGCAAAGTGGATGGAGCTTCAGGCCTGGCCCTGTTTTTTTGCAAGTGAGGAAATTGAGGCGAAGATTGCTTCATCAAGAGGCACAGGGTCACTACAGCTAGTAAGTGTGTGAGGCAGATTTGAACTCAAATTGTCTGCCGCAAAGACAGAACCCAAGAAGAGTGCGCGGCAAGTTGGAAACGGACTGTGAAAAGCCTTGAAAGCTTTGAAAGTCTGGATCAGGAATTGATCATTTATGAGGCAGATAATGGGATGCTACTAAAAGCTTTGAGTAAAGGAATATTATGAACAGGGTCATGCATGCTTTCGAAAGGTTGGTAATAGTATAAACTGGGTGGTACATTGGATAGTGTACCAGGTCTGGAGTCAAGAAGACTCCTCTTCATGAGTTCAAATCTGGCCTCAAAACTTATTACTAGCTGTGTGATCACTTAACCCTGTTGGCCTCCATTTCCTCATCTGTCAAATGAGCTAGAGAAGGAAATGGCAAACCACTCTAGCATCTTTGCTAAGAAAACCCAGAAGAGGGGTCACAGAGTGGGACACAACTAAAATGACTGAACGGTTACAACAACAAAAAAAAGAATAAATTGGCCACAATGAAGATAAGGAACAGTAAGACCTTTTAGGAGCCTTTCTAGTAGTCTGTTCAGGAGAAAATGAGGGCCTGAACCTAAGGAAGAGGTGACAATGTGAGTAGAGAAAGGGCCTGGATATAAATTATGTGGATATAGAAATCAACTGATTTCATACAGATAACAAGGGAAAAGGAATAATCAAAGGTGACCCTAAAGTTTACATTTTTAAATTAATTTTTAAAAATATTTAAATTCTTCCCTCTTTCCTCTTCCCCATTAGAGAAGGCATCACTTGACAAAAAGTATGTGTGTGTGTGTATGTATAAAATATATTTATACATAAATATATATTTGTATATATAAACAAACATGCCATTTTTATTTATCAGTTCTTTCTCTGGAGGTGGACGTATACAAGTCATTCTTCAAACAATATTTCTGTTGCTCTATACAATATCATCTTGATTCTGCTTGGTTCATGTTTCATCATTTCGTGTAGGTCATTCCATGGTTTTCCCCTGAGGTTTTTAGCTTGGATGACTCTGAAGATGGTGACACCATGAATAGAAATAAGAAAGTTGGGAGCAAGGACTGGTGATGGATGAAGGTGATAGATCTTTTTTTATACATGGTGGTTGGAGGCGTTGGTCAGATATATTGGTAGAGATGTGCTAGAGATAGTTGGAAACATGAGGGCAGAGCTTGGGGACGAAGATGAAGTATGAATAATATTTTATATTGAGAGTCATCATAGAAAAGATGACTGAAGCTGTGGGGGTAGAAGTGCTCTTCATTGGAAAGAATGTGTTCAGAGAGAAGAAAAGCAAAAAAGGAAGAGAGGAGAGGTGAGAGGAAAAAGAAGGAAGAGGGGTAGAGAAGAAAGGAGGAAGAGGGAAGAGAGGGGAGGAAAGGAGAGAGGAAAAAGAGAAGGAAAAGGGGAGGGGGGAGGAAAGAGTAGGAAGAAAGGAGAGGGGGAAAGAGGAGAGAAAAGGGGAAGAGAAGGGAGGAGAGGAAAGGAGAGAGGAAAAAGAAGGAAGGGGGGGAGGAGGAAGAAGGGAGGGGAGGACCAAAGATAGAACTTCTGGGGTAACCATTTTTGAACAGGAGTGAGCTATGGAGGCAGGCAGCAAAAGAAGAACTAGAATGATCAGAGAAGTAGGAGGGGATTCCTAAAGGAGGAGAGAGGGATGAATATTTCTAAAGGGTCCACCAAGTGTCAGGCACTCTGTTAAGTGCTTTACAAATAATTATCCCATTTTATCCTGATTGTTCCTGCCAGGCAGGTGATATTATTATCTTCATTTTATAGTTACAGAAAATGAAGTGAGCAGAGGTTTAAGTGACTTGCCTAAGATCACACAGTTAGTAAAGACTCAGGACTGGATTTGCTGACTCCTGGCTCAGTCCCCTCTTCACTCTGCCATCCAGCTGCCTCATGAGTATAGCATACAGTATCATCATTTTGGGGCAAGAAAACAGCTTAGAGGAGAGGGTAGTCAGCAGCGTTGAATGCTGCAGGGAGGCCCTCAAAAATGGGAATGGAGTTGGATCTGGTGAAAATGAAGTCATTAGGGACTTCCAAAAGAATTTTTCACTTTAACCATAGCTAGCATTTATACAGTTTGCAAAGCCACTGGGACGTAGGTGCTATTGTTACCCCCCATTTTTCAGAGGAGGAAACTGAGGCAAATGGAGGTTATGTAACTTACCCAAAGTCACATAGTCAGTGTCTGGAGTCAGATTTGCCTTTCTAGACTGCAAGCCCAGGACTCCATCTAGACAGGGAAGGAAGCCCTGGTCAGTGACGTGGCACAGGCTTCTTTGGTAGGATCTTTCCCCAAACTATCCCACATCCACTTTGGGAATACTCCATGCTCTTGAAATCAATAGGCAACAGGCCTGCGAGTCACGAGAGACGGTGTGAGAGTCTCGTCGTCATCGTCGTATTGGAACACTAAACAGATTGCTTAACGTTTCCGTCGGCTTTACATAACGGAACGCGTCTCCTGGAATAACGCAGTTAATTCAACAAGCTTTGTTCAGTGCCAGCTTATTACACAGGGTGTCACGCTAGTGTGTCTTGGCTTAAAAAGGCACAAACAAAACAGACCCTGCCCTTGGGTGGTGAAGGGATGAAGCATTTTCTAGAGTCAGCCACTGCCACAATAAAACAAAAACAAAATTTTTAAAACCAAAGGAGGCTCTTCCTCATTGTCAAAAACTAAATGGTTTTTCACAAGGGGGCAGCGCATGAGAGCGTATTTTAATTTTCTTTTTTTTTTTTTTTTTAATTCAACAAATATTTATTAAGCGTTCACAACGTGCTAGACACATTGAGCCAGAGACCAGGGCCCAGAAGGAAGAATAAGACGTTGTACCTGTCCTCAAGGAATGTAGGAGTGATCAGACAGGAATATAGATAACCATAATTTGCATAGTATAATTACTATCAAAATGCTCTGAATTCACAAAGCAGTAATCTACAAAAGATAATTGTCATCAGAATGCTCTGAATTCACATAAGGAAGAAGTTGCAATCATTAGAATCCAGGAAGGCTTCCTCGAGGTGGTAATATTCAATATGGGCTTTGCAGGATGAAGAAGGTTTTAAATAGGGAGAGGCCAGGGCAGGCTTGGACCAGGACAAGTTTGAGGGAAAGTGAGTACCAGGGAGCCCCTGGGTGGCCCAGCAGATAGAGCCAGGCCCAAAGGCAGAAGGTCCTGGGTTCCTGGCTGTGTGACCCTGGGCAAGTCACTTAACCTCCATTGCCTACCCTTTAACACTCCTCTGCATTGGAACGGGTACTGAGGGTCAATTCTAAGCTAGAAGCTTAAGGGTTTGGTGGTTTTTTTTTTAAGCGAATGTAGACTTGTTTGGCTGGAATATAGAACACACGCGTGGAAGTGAAGTCACTTCTACCCATATATACATTTACAGATAATAATTAATATTTCACATTTATAAAGCACTCTTAAGGTTTGTAAAGTGCTTTTCAGACTTTATCTTATTTGATCCTCACAACCTCCCCGGGAAACAGGTGCTATTATTATTCCCATTTTAGAGGTGAAGGAACTGGGGCAAATAGATTAAATGACTTGCCCAGGCTCACACATCTAGTGCTAAATCCAAATTTGAACTCAGGTCTTTGTAACTCCAGGTCCAGTGTTCTCTCCACTGCAATCCCTATCAGCTCCTCAATAAGAACTCACATTTGGATCATGCTTTTTCCCCCTCCTTTTTAACCCTTACCTTCCATGTTAGAACCAATATTAAGTATTGGTTCCAAAGCAGAAGAGCAGTAAGGGCTCCTAGACAGTTGGGGTTAAGGGACTTGTCCAGGGTCACCCAGCTAGCAAGTGTCTGAGGCCAGATTCGAACCCATTGCGTGAAGGAAAATACCTTCATCCCTCAGCACTCTAATGACAAGAAGCCCTGAGTGTCCCAGAGTCACGTCCTATCCAAGGGCCTGATGCTGGCGTCGGTGTGCCAGAGCCAGCGGAACGTCCATACGGAAGGGCAGGCGGCACAGCGTTTGAAAGCCAGTGGCAAAGGACGGAGTTTTAAACCGAAGGCTGGTCGCTCTCTTGGCTTCCTACCTGCCACAGGGCCGCATTTTTGTCTCTGAAGCTCCCTTAGCTTGGCTCTTGTTTCATGGTTTCATGGCCGTAACCAGCCAAATGGAGGATCAGTGATAGTAAGGCTGAAATCTGTCTCTGTCTGTCTCTCCCTCCCTCCCCCTCTTCCTTAACCTAACTCCCTCTGCCTCTCTGCCTTTCTGCCCCCTCTCTCCCTGTCTCTGTCTCCCTCTCTCTTCCCCTCCTCCCTCTCCTTCCCCATCTTTGTCTGACTGTCTGTCTCTTCCTCTCCCTGCCTCTTTCCCTCTCTGTGTCCCCTCTCTGTCTCTCCCTCACCCTCCCATCTCTCTCTCCTTCCCCATCTTTGTCTGTCTCTCTCTCTCCCTCCCTCCCACCTCTCCCTCTCTCCTCAGTCTCTTGTGTTTAATTACATCCCTTTTCTTAAATGTTTAATGGTTTTAGGTGGCCCCTTCCTCCCTTGAATAAAATCCATCCTCCATTTTTGAATTCACCCTATTTAACAGGGAGTAAACTTAAAGAAGTGCTTGGCTGGGTGACTTGGAATTCTTTTCATTGGGGTGACTTTTACATTGAACTCTTGTTACAGCTTTTTTCCCTTAAACCTTTTATTGCCTTTCTCTACAAACGTCCTCCTTTGGGGGAATTTCCCGAGGATGGATGAGCTTTCCCTGAGGATATGGATGTCGTATCCATCACGTTCTTAAGCGCTTGCTCCTGGAGCAAGAGGCCCGCTCCGTCATGAGCTCATTTGCTTGGAGGCTGGGGTTAATGAGGCCCCCGTCACAGCTCCTGTTCGGCACAACACCGCGAGCATCATCCCGGAGAGAGCTCTGTTCTCCGTCCAAACCCCCACCTTTGAATAGCGGCTCAACAAAGGTGAAGAAGGGACCCAAGAGAGATGGAGTTAAAGCACGAGGGGAGATAGGAGGAGCGGCTTAACATCGCTTTCCTGTTTCATGGTGGGCCCGTATCGTGGACTTCCTGCCCTAAACACAGAAGCACATTTATTCCTCAACTTCGTCTTCCTCATGAAATTTAACATGTCATTGGCGATGTCCCTGTAGCTGATGGGGAATCCAGGAAATGTTCTAGAGTAGGAATTCCTAATTTGTAACCCTACACATCATACACACATATGTACACGTGTGTAACATTTAATACAATATGTCTTTATATGTGTGTACATGCATGCATGCATTATTCTGAATAGGAGTTCACCGATTACCGCAGGCTGCCCAAAGGGTCTAAGACACAAGAGAAATGAACATCTCCTGGCCCGTACCCTCTCCTCTTCCCCTTCTTCTCCCTGAGAAACTTGGGTGCCACCAGAAAGGAATGACATTTTCCTCTTGTGCCTTAGTCCACTTTTATCCAGGCATCAGAACTCAGAGGCCTCAAATCTCCCCATAAGTCGTCTTGGGCTGTGCGGTTCCTAGGGCTCTGTTGTTTACTTTCTTTTGGTTTTAGGGTTTTTCTTCCCTTTTCTTCTTATCCAATCCCATCACCGAGTAAGTCTGCATTATCTTCAATACCACTTAGGTTTAAACTGAGTAATGCGATCTCAAGATAGATCCAGACATGTTTTATTCCCTCACTGAATTGTGAGTGAAAAAGGGATTTGTGTTTTCTATGTTGTCTTATCAACATACGGGAGTAAAGCAGCGGTTGTTACTTTGTTATTTTTTAAATATTTTATGTAGGGGGCAGCTGGGTAGCTCAGTGGATTGAGAGCCAGGCCTAGAGATAGGAGGTCCTAGGTTCAAATCTGGCTTCAGACACTTCCCAGCTGTGTGACCCTGGGCAAGTCACTTGACCCCCATTGCCTACCCTTGCCAATCTTCCACCTATAAGTCAATCCACAGAAGTTAAGGGTTTAAAAAAATAATTAAAAAAATTAAATATTTTATGTAATTACATTTGTTTATTAATATTTGTTTATTAATATAATATAGCAATTATATAGTAAAATAAGTTATTATGTTTTTCCAGATCCCCTCTCTTTTGAAGGAAGGGGCAAAATGTTAATATTGCCACAACATTTCGAACAAATGATTTTTATTTCTGTGGGAGAAAAAAGCTGAGCTTTATTCCACATCTCATTTTGTACTTTTGAGCCTGTCAGCATGGTTTTCCTTGTGAATTAAGAAATTTACTTTCTAAATCAGTGTTATATTTTTTTCTCTGTTCTACACTGATATGGAAGTATCTTTCTAAAGTAGTGTTTTTTGACCCTGGGCAAGTCACTTAAACCCCATTGCCTAGCCTTCACCTAAAATTCTTCTGCCTTAAACCCAATACACAGTATTAATTCTAAGATGAAAAGTAAGGATTTTAAAACTAAAATAAAATAAAGTAGTGTTTTTGTTGTTTTTGAGATTACAGAGCAAAATCAGTTGAATTATCTTAAAATTCATATTTTTATTTAGTAAAGATGATGTACGGGCAGCTAGGTGGCTCAGTGGATTGAGAACCGGGTCCAGAGATGAGCGGTCCTGGGTTCAAATTTGGTCTCAGACTCTTCCTAGCTGTGTGAACCTGGTCAAATCACTTAACCCCCATTGCTTAGTTAGCCCTTACCACTCTTCTGTCTTAGAACCATTACGTAATATTGATTCTAAAATGGAAGGTAAGGATTTAATTCTTTTTTTTTTTTTAATTTAACTTATTTTTATTTTTTATTTTAAACCCTTAACTTCTGTGTATTGGCTTCTAGGCAGAAGAGTGGTAAGGGTAGGCAATGGGGGTCAAGTGACTTGCCCAGGGTCACACAGCTGGGAAGTGTCTGAGGCCAGATTTGAACCTAGGACCTCCCATCTCTAGATCTGGCTCTCAATTCACTGAGCTACCCAGCTGCCTCTGGGATTTAATTCTTTTAAAAAAAAAAAAAAGATGCTAAGTCTGTCATCTCCAAAACTTTTGAAATTGCTTGTTAATGCATTTTAATTTTTTTCATTCATCACAGATTTATGGTGTCAGGGCAGATCCTACTGCCTGTCTGGTGGCAGGACAGGGGACAAAGCATAAAGGGGACACAGGTGTAAAGCCAAGGGGATGGGGAGGGGAGTCCTGACAGTGCTCCGAGATGGTTTCATGGAGAAGGTAGTATTCCACAGGTGGAGGAAGGAGATTCCAGACTTGGGGAACAGCTTAATTGGAAGACCCAGATGTAGGCGGATAAATTGCAGGACCTAGAAAATAATCCTGCTAGGCTTGTTCCAGAAGGGCCAGTGACAAAGCAAAAAGAAAACAAAATTTCTAGGGCCAGGGTTGTTTACTTTGATTTGGTTTGGGGATTCTTAGTCCTTTCTTATCTACAGTCACCATTGAATAAATCTGAATTATCTTCAGGACCTCTTTAAGTTCAAACTGAATATTTAAAATAATACAAGATAGAAAAGGTAGGATAACAAGATTTTAGAGATCTTGGGATATGAAGTAAAAGAAATTTGGACTTTGCCCAAGAAGTAGGAGGAGGTCACTGGAATCGTTTGAACAGGGTAATTACAGGACCAGTAACCTCTGTTTGACTCTGTTTTCTCATCTGTAAAATAGGGATAATAATAGCACCTATCTCCCAGGCTTGTTAGGAGGATCAAATGAGATAATTATGGTACAGAGTTTAGCACAGTTTTTGACACAGAGTAAGTACTATATTGAATTGAGTTGATAAAGAGAATGGCACAGGGCCTCGAGTTCATTTGTAGCCAAGGATACTTATTAGCTGTGTGACACTGGGCTTGTCACTTAACCTTATTTCCTCAATTTTTTCATCTGTAAAATAAACCAGAGACAGAGATGGCAAATTATTCCAGTATCTTTGCCAAGAAAATCCCACATGGGGTCATGAAGAGTTGGACACAACTGAAAATGACTAAGCAATAACAACAATATCTGTGGGACCTAGGACAGGTCACTTCTCCCTGTTTCCTCAGTTTCCTCATCTGTATCTTTGCCAAGGAAAGCCCAAAATGAGGTCACAAAGAGTCTTGTACAACTGAACAACAATAACAAAGCACTATATATTTGTTACCTCTCGTTACCATCACCACCATCATCATCATCATCATCATCATCATCATTATTACCATATCAATGTGGAATTTTTCTTGAGTAGAAAAGTGACATCAACTTCAAGTCAGGAGATCTCGGTTCCAGTCCCTACTCTGAAGCAAATTTGTTGTCATTTAGCTTTTCTGAGTCTCAGTTTCTTCATCTGTAAATTAGGAGTACTTACCCTTTGTAACCCTTAGGGTTCTTGTCAGGAGAAGACTGAGCTTTAAATCCCTATGTAGAAATCAGTTCTCTTTTTTCCTTTCCCTCAACACTCAGAAGTTCCCAACAGTGACTGCATATGGTGGACCCTCAATAGGCATTTACTGAATCAGAAAGCAAAGAAATATTAATATACTGTATTCCTTCCTCCAAAATTATCCCTGGTTTCTTGAATATTCCTTAAGAAACAAAATCAAGATACGTTTTTAAAAAGACTGAAAGGTTTCGTCCAGTTAACAGGTAGCAGCAGTGCGTCTGGGATTTTCCTTGGAAGTTAACTCAAAAACTCACCATTCCTAGCTGATATATGTATGCAGACTTCACTTAAAGAGACTCTGGGGCAACTGGACTGCTCCTAAGAATAAAACCTTCCATGAGAGGAGAGCCTGTAGGCAGCAACTCTCTATTACTGAAAAATAATTGCCCTGAGAAACTCAAAAACTTCTGGTCCTTTGAGACTATTACTTTATCCCTCAAAAAAAGATAGTGTTCATGGTTTCCTTCTGTGACCTGTGACACCTCACAAAGATTTCTATATGAAATTGTTTAAATATAAATAAACCTTTTTGATCCCTAAAGTTCAAAGCTTAAGTTACAGAGATTATTGACTTAGGAGCTTTTCCATTTTAAATAGGCAGGTAAGTGGCACAGTAGACAAGAGTTTTAGGCTTAAGAGTCAGGAAGACCTAAATTCAAATCTCACTTCAGATGCTTATTAGCTATGTGACACTGGGCAAGTCACTTAACTTCTATTTGCCTCAGTTTCTCTGGTATAAAATGACAGAGTGTTGATCCTGGTTCCTGAGTTCAAATTCCACTTCATATATTTATTAGCTATGTGACATTGGGCAAGTCACTTAACTTCTGTTTGCCTCAGTTTCCTCAGCTGTAACATGGGGATAATTGAAAGTTGTTGCCTTCTAGGATCCAATGTAAAAATCAAATGAGATAATATTTGTAAATCACTTACATAGCGCAGTGCCTGGAAGGCACCATGTGAGTGCTAGCTATTATTGTTATTAGATAAGTTGCTGCTATTCCACTTGAGTGAAATTTTGCAGGTGTGGACAGGAAATATAGTAAAGGGCTTCTTTTTCACATCAGGAAGTTGATAAACAAAGCTTTTATTCTTGTTTTGGAAACCAGTTTTGTTCTACTTTGGTTTAAATTTTTGAAAGGCTCAAGAGTCTTTGCTATACTTTGATATCTACTTCATAAAGTATTCTGCACCCAAAGGTTAGGATATGGTATTCTGAATAATTCACTTGAGTGGTAAAAGATGTTTAAAAAAAAAAAAAAGAAGGTGGCTTTTAAGTATAGTATGGCATTTCCTTTTCTGCCATAGTGATACATGATATACTACTCTGTGGTATGTGAAATGTTACCGGTTGCCTTGGCAACAGAAAGCTAGCTCAAGACCAAGGAAGGAAATGCTACCATCAAGATGCCTTTGCTAGAACAGAGCTCCAGTTGTAAGAAAGCGATAATCATTAGGACTTGATTTGTGGAAGGAAATTCAAGCTGCATTTTTTATTGATGGAAACATTGAAGGGCATGGAATTTTTTTGTTCTCCAATTTTTTTTGTTCCACTAGAGAGACAGTCCTTTTAAGTTTCAAAATTTTGTACATCTTTTTCTTGGCTGCAAAGTGACTTTTCTTTAGAATAAAAATAGCTTCCAAAAAAAAAGAATGTACCTCCCAACTAACTTTCAGCCACCTTGTCCAGCTCTGTAAGTTTAAGGATTTGGACCCATTTGGTACATGATCCAGTAATAAATCTTGCTTCTTTTTTTTTTTTTCCCCCTGTCAAGTTAAGCCTCTACTCACTCACTTTTGAGAGACATTAATAAAATGTTTAGACTTTTAAAGCATTGCACTTCTCATAGAACAGCCTACATGGTACCTTGTCTTTTGTTCATAATGATTCCCATGATATTTCTTGCCATCCAACAATAATCTCCCAACTCAAACTGTCTTTCATAAAGTGTGCTCTGATCCAGTAGCAAATGATAATTTGTCTTGACTGATTCATTTCCTTATATATTGACTGTTCCTGAGGCCACTTTTTTATGTGTGAATTCAGGCTCTGTTCAGCACAGTTTGCTTTGATATGTCATAGTTTGTACCCAAACTTCTGGTGTGCCCTTTTGACAATTCCAGATGATAATCCCAAGGGGGAGCACTTCCTCAACAGGAGCTGACCCCAAACCCCTCCGTGTAGACATCTAACTAGGGCAAGATGACGGGTCTTTGTCCCGGATGCCAAGCTTAGAGCACCCTTGGAGCACTTGGGAGTTCTTCAAAAGTCTAGCACCCCCAGAACTCAACACCTAGTGAGCAAGAGTAATTAGTTACAGTAAGGCACTGCCCAATGGATCGCAGGGGTGAATCCCCCCAACTCCCCTTAGTTTGTGGCCCCTCCTTCAGAGAAAAGAAAATGGACTTATGCCTTTGCCTCCCTGACATCTGGCTCATCCTCTGTTGTTCCTTCCAGTTATTTTTCAATATGCCAGTCAGCCAGCATTAAGCATATGGATAAATATAAATGTGTGTGTTGTGTATATGTGTGTGTGTGTGTGTGTGTGTGTGTGTGTGTATAATGTGTTACCCATTGTGCTAAAACTTGGACGTGCAAAGAAAGGGAAATAACAGTCCCTACCCTCAAGGAACTCACCGAGACAGATGGGAGTGACAGCATGAAAACTACCATGCACAGTTGGTGGACAGAGAGCCAAACCTACAGATGGGAAATCCCAGGTTCATATTTGACTAGTTGTGAGATCCTAGGCAAGTCACTTAACCGACCGTCCCTTGTCTAGCTCTTATTACTCCTCTGCCTTGTAACCAATGCACAATATTGATTCTAAGGTGGAAGGTAAGGGGTTAAAAAAAATTGCTATGTACAAATGAGATACAAAATAAACTGGAGGTAGTCTTATAGGGAGATGATGTGCTACAGAGATCATCCAAAGTCCTGGTAGCTTTTCCCTGGTTCTTTTAGTATTTTATGAGTTCAGCACTTGAGTTCTTCTGTTTTTTCTTCACTTTCAACAGATGATCAGTCTACCTCCTCTTCCAAAGACATCTTTACCATACATACATACATACATACATACATACATACATACATACACACATTACTATAATGTATTCTATAATTATGCATGTAATTATATATAATTATAATGACATAATATAATATAAAACATATTGTATAATAAGTAATATGCTTTCATGTATATGTAGTATTATTGCAATAAGTAATGATAAAATAAGTAATGTTGGTAATATGCTGTGGTTTCTATCCACCAGACATTTTTCCCATAACTTTTGTGTCATCTGGCACCAACATGGGTGATAGAAACATCTGAAAGCATGGGCTCTCCAGAACAGTGGTGTCAAACACCTAAAACACCTACCATACTCCTGAATGTGGCAAGAACAAGATACAGCTGTAATTGAGAAATATTTAACAAAATAAATAAAAATACAATAGAACCTAGATAAGATTCAAATGTGATTTTCTAAGTATGCCTGTAGCCTACAAGTTGCTGAATGGCTGATTTAGTGCTCCCTCTATTTCTTTCCTTTTCTTTTTTTTTTTTTTTTTTTAAACTCTTAACTTCTGTGTATTGGTTCCTTGGTGGAAGAGTGGTAAGGGTGGGCAATGGGGGTCAAGTGACTTGCCCAGGGTCACACAGCTGGGAAGTGGCTGAGGCCAGATTTGAACCCAGGACCTCCTGTCTCTAGGCCTGACTCTCAATCCACTGAGCTACCCAGCTGACCCCATGCTCCCTCTATTTCTATTTGTGTTTGATGCCACTGCTCTGAAGATGGTTACAAAACAGAATCTTCACAAAGGGTCATTGTGTTAATTTTTATCATTTATCATGACTTTCTAAAGTCTGAATATTATTCAATTAGGAGTACCTAGAACTGTCTCTTTATTAGAATGTGACCTTTTCAAAGAAATGTCAGGATATACATTGAGTTCCTCCTTGTAGATCCTGTGAATCTCAATGTCCAAAAGATATGAAGGCCCATGTGATCAAAAAGAAACATTTCAAAGGAGAAATAGAGGAGTACTTATTTGTTTGTTTTTTGGTGGTGTAAACAACCCTTGGGGATTTCTTAGTTAAATAAGGAATAGATAATTTTTTTTAAGTGAGTTTGATTATAGAAAATTAAAACACTTTTTCATGAGTAAAATTAATGAAGGTAAAATTTGAAGAGAGATTGTTTGAGAAGGTAAAATTAGAAGAGAAATTGAACAGGAAGAAATACTTGCACCAGATGTCACCAGTAAAGTCCAATAGCTACAATCACATTTGGAATTGACACAAATATATAACACCAACCGCCATTCTCTAATACATAAGTTGTCAAAGTTTGTGAAATTTTCAAAAGAACAGTGAATCATAAACGACTTTACAAAAACATCCCCCAAGTCACTAATAGCAAGAATGCTGCAAATTTTAAAACCTCTTAGGTTTTTACTTTATACCATGCTATTTGGCAGATGGCAAAAAATGGGAATTATGGGAGGTACTATAGGAAAATAAGCACAATAATGCACTATTTGATGATTGATGGTAAGAGGTAGTCTCCCTATTCTGGACATCAATTTGGAATTACGTAAAAAAAGTGACTAAAACATCTTTATCCTTTTATCCAATAATCCCATTAATAAAAAGCACAGCTGGACCTATAATATACCAAACTTATCATAGCATTGTTCGTGATAGCAAAGAATTGAAAAAATGGGTGCCCATCAATTGACTAAAAAAACATTTAAGTACTTGCCCCATACCAGGTAAATGTGCTTAATACAGAATCAGACTTTATTCTCAGGGAGATTACTTTTTTTTTTTTTTTTTTAGATTTTTTTTTATTTTAAACCCTTAACTTCTGTGTATTGACTTATAGGTGGAAGAGTGGTAAGGATAGGCAATGGGGGTCAAGTGACTTGCCCAGGGTCACACAGCTGGGAAGTGTCTGAGGCCGGATTTGAACCTAGGACCTCCCGTCTCTAGGCATGGCTCTCAATCCACTGAGCTACCCAGCTGCCCCAAGGGAGATTACTTTTTAATAAAAAAAGACAACAAGGGGAGAAGTGACTAGGGAAGGAAGTTTTATTTGGGGGAAATAAAAATGGAGTTAGGGGAGTAGTTATGATCTCAAGGCAGATGAGGAGATGTACAGAACTGAAAGACTATCCGTGTGATATAAAGCTAAAGCACCAAATCCCACCAGTGGGTAATGCCAAAGCATGGGTTAACTTAGTCACTACCTAGATTTTGGAAGTCCAGGTTAGGGAAATCCAATTAGGTAATAGCTAGGGAAGAAAAATAATATGTGGCACGTAAACATAAGAGAATGTTGTTTTCTAGTTACAAATAGGAATCCAAAAGAAACATGGGAAGATTTGAATGAACTGACCCAGCAAAATAAACAGAACCAAAAGAACAATATACACAATTACTGCAACAACGTATAAATGAAAAGAGATCACTAAAACAAAGTTGAAATCTAAGTAACTGAAAAGCCAAGGAAGTCTTAGGGAATAGATAAGGAAATTCACTTCCCCTTTCATGAAAGAAATGAGAGGATTGCTAGAATATTGTATACATTGTCTGGTACTAACACCACAGTAATGCTTTTACCAATTTTTTCATTGTCATGAAAAAAGCTACCCAGGAAGAGAATGATTATAACATGAAGGCAAACAGCATCAACAAAATTTGTTTTTTAATTAAAATTTAATTTTAAAAAATCCTGCACTAAAAAAATTACTTTGCTAGTTTATTCTCAAATTTCACATTGCCTAGTGATATTCAGTATAAGATTTGCAAGTTGGCATCTAGTTTATGAAACAAGATTAGATTAATACACATGAAACAATTAAAGAACAATTAGTGTAATGAGCACTAGACTAGATGATCTCCAAGGTCCTTTGTAGCTCTAACAGTTTGTGATTCTAGAGTTCCAGTATGATTCAGCTCAATAGACTTTTATTAAGTAATCTATTATAGGCAAAGCTCTCTGCTAGGATCTGGAAATGCAAAGAGAGATACTTTAAGCTACTCTCCAGAAGCTTACAGTCTGGAGTAGGATTAGGGGAGCAGGATAAGGCAACAGAGTTATTAAAAAACAAATACAAAAAAAGTGAGGATGTGATAAAAAGCAAAGGAGATGTCTAGGCAAGATAGCTTACCATAGATGATATGGCATTTGAATTTGGAATGTGAAGAAAAGGAAGGACTTCAATAGCTAGAAATCCCAATGGGGATGGAGGTGGGCTGGAAGGCCATTCCAGACATGACTGATAATCTGAGAAACTGGCACGTTAATGGAGGAGAGCAAGGAATTTTCTAATTTGGCTGGGGTGGGGGGTGGGGAGGAGAAGAGATTATAATGAGTTAGGTGTATTATGTATAATAGTCACCCAGATATGTTCTTCTTATGAATAAGGGGAAGCCTGACATTTATAGGCTGAGGAAGAGGAATGCATTATCAGAGAAATGATCAAAAATGTTTGACAAAGGAGGAAAAAGTTTTAGGAGAAGGCTATTTTATATTTTATAGAAGGGAAGAATCGGGGTGATGTAGGGGAAAAGATTTTTTTGAAGGAGGTAGGATTTGATTTTGGCTTCAAAGCAATATTAGGATTTGTTGGCTGATAGAATAAAGTTAGTAAGAGGTGAGGATGGTGTTGGCAAAAGGAAAAGGATAGGCAAAAAATAGGCATGACCCATGCTTCAGATTGTGAATTCTTGATTGAAGCAAAATGCTCATGTCAGTGATCAGTAAGGAAAAATAAGCTTAACTGGGAAAGATGGATGAAGCCCCATTTAGAAGAAAGCCTTTAAAAGCTTGTTAGCAAATATTTTAGATATAAGAGTATTTGTTTTAGACAGCAAGGGACTTTTAAACCTGCTTCAAATAGGTATATTATCTCCTGTAGAAAAATAAGAAAAAACATCTACGAAAGACCTTAATCTTTCATTTTAAAGATGAGGGATCTGAGACCCAGAGACTCGATGTGACTGAGCCTAATTAGTGGTAAAGCCAGGACAAGCAGCTATGTCTTCTGAATTCCCCTTCCAATAATGTTTCCTTTATGCTACACTGCTTCTGAAATATTATACACAAACTAAAACCCTAGAAATTGGGACCAGGTTAGTTATCCTGTGTGTGGTAGGTAACCAGATTCAGTAAGAAGAGAAATCATCACACACTAAACAAGGTTTTACAAAGTGTGTATGATTACAGAACCCTGGAGTCAACTGAAAACTAATTGAAACAATTAACACCTTCAGCAAATTTGCAGGATATAAGATAAATCCATATAAATCATCAGCATTTCTGTATATTATCAGCAAAATCCAGCAATAAGAGCTAGAGAAAGAAATTTCATTTAAATAATTACAGAAATTTTAATATTCTTGAGCATCTTCCTGCTAACCATACATGGAAACTATATGAAAACAATGATAAAACACTTTTTGTTCAAATAAGGGCAGATCTAAATAATTGGAGAAACATTTCATTGTTCATGCGTCATCTAAGCCAGTATCCTAAAATGATGATGCTAACTAAATTAATTTATTCAGTTCCATACCACCGAAACTACCAAAAAATTACTCTAAAGCTGGAAAAAGTAGCTAACAAAATTCATCTGAAGAAACAAAGAATCAAAAATCTCAAAGGTAATAATGAAAAAATGGCAAGGAAGAGCACTTGGCGGTACCCACTTTTAAACTATCCTACAGGATTTGAGAGGAATTATCAAAACAGTCTGGTACTGGCTAAGAAATACATTGACTCAATAAAACAGATCAGGTATACAATATCATAGAAGCAAATAAACATCATAGTACTTGATTAAAACCAGAGATCCCAACTATCATGGAAAGAGCTCACTATTCACAGAAATTATTGGGAAAAAAATCAAAACAGTCTGATAGAAACAAGGGGCAGACCAACATTAAACACCATATGCCAAGAAAATCTCTAAATGTACCCATGACTTTGATGTAAAGAGTGACAAATTAAAGAAGCAAGAAAGAAATTGCCTGTTAAATCTATGGACCACAAGGAAGTTTTGATTATATAAGATAATGCAGGTAAAATTATAAGAGAAAACAGTGGTAAAGAGGTGGGAAAACGTTTTTATTAAGTTTGGTAAGCCTCGTTTCTAAGAGATACAAGGAACCAAGTCTAATTTATAAGAATAAGAAGTTTTCTACAATTGATAAATGGTCAAAAAATAGAAACAGGCGGGTAGGTTACAGAAGGAAAATATCCAAGCTATTTAATAACCACCTGAAAAAATGCTCTGCATCACTAATAGTTAGAGAAATGCAAAATAAAAGCAACTCAGATACAATCTCACCCATCAGATTAGAAACGTTGAAAGAAAAGAAAAATGATAAATGCCAGAGGGGCTGTGTGAAAACAGGTGCATTGGTGCACTGTTGGAGGAGCCATGAATTGGTCTAGCCATTCTGGAATGCAATTTGGAACTCTACCCCAAAGCCTAATATACTGTGTATATACCCTTTGACCCTACCATAACACTACTAGGTCTATTTTCCAAAGAGATCAAAGAAGAAAAGGATTCAGAAATACAAAATTATTTATAAAAGCTCTTTTTGTGGTGGAGAAGAGTCAGAAACCAAAAGGAGTGCCTATCATATGGAGAACAGGGGGGAAAAATATGGTTTATATGGATGTGATGGAATACTATGTTCTTTAAGAAATGATGAAGGTGATGATTTCTTTGAAACTTGGGAAGATTCTTATGAGCAGATGCAAAGTGAAGTCATCAGAACCAAGAGAACAATTTATACACTAACAACAATATTGTAAAGATATTAAAGCTTTGAAAGATTTAGGGACACCAGTCAACACAGTGACCAACTACAATTCCAGAAGCCTCATGATAAAATATGCTGGCCATCTCCTGGTAGTGAAGATTAAGACTTTCTTTTTGGATTTACCTAATTTGGGAATTTGTTTAGTTTAACTTTAGATGTTTTTAACAAGGGTTTTATTTTTTTTACTTCCTCTGTGGGGGAAGGAGGAGGAAGAAAGTGAGAGGGTAGAATAAGACAGGTTTTCTTTTACAAAATAAAATTCATTTTGGAAAGGAAAAATAGTATGTGAGGGAAAGGTTATTGGTTTTTTGTTGTGTGTGTGTGGTTTTTTTTAGGTAGAGAAAAAACATCCCTAAAACTTTTAATGACATTAGTATTCCAGGCAGCTAAATCCCAGGCAAGAGAATTGTAGAAATGATGATTGCTCATTAGCAATTAGAATACAGATGTTATGTTCATTTTGCCTGAGTGCTTCACATAAACACCTTGGGGAGTAACTGGCACCAAGTACTGAACTGGATAGCTTTCACTTTGGGTTTGGCAGCATACGTTCAGTGCAGCATTGGAAATGAATAAAAATGCATGAATTTCCAGGTTCTCAGGTGGTTGGGTAATAAGAAATCTGCCTCCCCTTTTTTTTCCTTCTGGAGGGGAGCAGGAAAAGGAATAAACATGGAAAGTATTCTGATACCATGTAGTAATAATTGGCATTTATTTTTCTAGCCTTAGATTTTGTTTGGTGGTAGGAATTTTCAGGAAAGAGGATAAAATATAGGAGTCTAGCAGAATGGTGAGCACATAGTAGGTACTTAATAAATGTTTGCCAATCAACTCCAGAAACAGGCACATAGCACATTTATCTCATTTGACCATTAAAGTGTATTCTCAAAAGAGCAATGAACCTTGCCTCAAACTAGCTGCAGTGAACAAGTAACTTCCCCTTCTTCCAGTGTCCTCCTCTTTAAAATGAGAAGAAACAAGAAAGGATTAAGCATTTACTTAGCACCTACTATGTGTCAGGCACTGAAGTAGGTACTTTACAAATATTATTTTTAAAGTACCTTTCAGCCCTAAATGATCTAGCCCCTGGAACAATATTTTCCACATAGTAGGCTCTTTAAAAAGACAAAAAAAAAATTTTTTTAATCCCTTATTTTCTGTCCTAGAATCAATTGCTTGGCTCCAAGGCAGAAGACCAGTAAGGGGTAAGCAATGGGAGTTAAGTGACTTGTCCAGGGTCACACATCTAGGAATCTGTAATAGACTTTTTTTTTTTTAACCCTTACCTTCTGTCTTGGAGTCAATACTCTGTAGTGGTAAGGGCTAGGCAATGGGGGTCAAGTGACTTGCCCAGGTTCACACAGCTAGGAAGTGTCTGAGGCCAGATTTGAACCCAGGACCTCCCATGTAATAGACTCTTAATGCTGGCATCTTTGATGTCTTCTACAGCCCTGTATGCTAAGTAGTACATGTATATTCTCCCCATCTTACAAATAAAAAAAAAAAAACCTCAGAGATAGTAAGTGATTTGCCCTGAGTCACTCACCTCTCATCATTCATATCCAAACTGTTGCCAAGTCCTATTGATTTTTCCCTTTGTAACTTCTTTTGTATATGGCCCTGTCTCTCTTGACATTGCTACCACCCAGGTACAGCCTCTCTTCTCCTCACCCTCTAGACTCCTACTAACCTTCTGGTTTGTCTCTCATCACTCAATCTCATCAGTCAATCAATACTTAAATGCCTACTGTATGCTAGACACCTTGCCAAGTGCTGGAGATTAAAAATTAAAAAAAAAAAAGGCAAAAAACCTTTACTTGGGTTAATTTGATCTTCCTGAAGTGCAGGTCTGCCCATATTCACCCTTTTCCTATTCATTAACTTCCAGGGTCAAGTGTTTATTTATTGGGGGAAAGGGTGGAGATGAAAGACATTTGTAATTTATGTCTATCCTCTAGCCACCATTGCTAAGGGTGGAGTTTACTATTGGTAATAAAGGACTGAGTGATGGAATAAACCCACTCACCCCTGTCAACTTCAGTGGCTCCCTATTGTCTATAGAATAAAAAAAATCTAGTTTTTAAAGTTTGTGTGTGTGTGTGTGTGTGTGTGTGTGTGTGTGTGTGTGTGTGTGTGTGTGTGTGTGTTCCTCAGCACTTAACACAGTGGCTACCCCAGAGTAGGAGCTGAATACATGCTTGTTAGCTTGGGACCTGGGACTCAAACCTGGGCTTTCTAACTCCAAATCTGATATTCTTCCTGTTGTTTTTGCCACAATGCTTTAGCTGGCATAAGATATTGTTCTTGACCTCCAGAAGTTGAATTTAAGTAACAATTCAAGATTGCATGTAGTAAAAGAAATGTCCAGTATGGGGCTATTGTAGCAATAACTTCAGAGGAGGAAGAGAACAATGGGCTGGCAAGGCTTTGTGATGTATATAAGATATGTATGGCTTGGGTCTTGAAGAACAAGATGAGAAGGGAAGGTGATGATGGAATGGAAGAGGAAACTCAGACACATTCAGGAAAAGTGACCAGAGCTTCTGAGAGCTTAGGAAGGTAGATATTTTAAAAGAAGGAAGGAAAGAGTTCCCTCGGGGGGAGGAAATAAAATCCAGCTACCCATATAGCCTTCATCCCTCACAGTTTACTTGACACCCATACCAAAAAAAACCTTTTATTTTTCCAATTCTATTAGATTTGTCTGTATTTGTCACTCATCTCCCTACTAGAGCTGGGAACTGCAGGAGAGTGACAGTTAACTACGTTTTCTCTAGACATATCTCATCCAGCAAGCTTCCAGTTCCTTTTAATTCTCGTGCCTTCTGCCATTATTTCCTCTTTCTCCTATATGTAATTTATCTTTATACATGTGGTTGCTTGTTGTGTCTCCCATTAGATTGAGAGCTTTTTGAGGGTAGAGACTGTCTTTTACCTCTGGGGCTTTAGTACGGTGGCTGGCACATAATATGTGCTTAATAAATATTTATTGATTGATGAGCATATATAGTTGTTTTAAAGTTTGCAGAGTGCTTTATAGAGGTTATGTCATTTAAACCTGAAAACACACACAATCATTTACTTCTAACTCAAAACCAGACTGACAAGAAAAAGGCGGGGGCGGGGGGGAGAGAGAGAGAGAGAGAGAGAGAGAGAGAGAGAGAGAGAATAGATAACTAACATAGCACATATATACATCTTATAATAGGGCCATTTTCTAAAAATTCCTCATTGGGTGTGAGGGATACCTCAGAGTTGTTTTGATTTGCATTTCTCTAATTATTAGAGATTATGACAGCAGGGGAGAGTAATGAACGTTGGAGGGGATGTGGCAAAATTGGGACATTAATGCATTGCTGGTGGAGTTGTGAACTGATCCAACCATTTGGGATGGCAATTTGGAACTATGCTCAAAGGGCTTTAAAAGACTCTCTGCCTTTTGATCCAGCCATACCATTGCTGAGTTTGTACCCCAAAGAGATAATAAGGAAAAAGACTTGTACAAAAATATTTATAGCCGCACTCTTTGTGGTGGCAAAAAATTGGAAAATGAGAGAATGTCTTTCAATTGGGAAATGGCTGAACAAATTGTGGCATCTGTTGGTGATGGAATACTATTGTGCTCAATGGAATAATAAACTGGAGGAATTCCAGGTGAACTGGAATGACCTCCAGGAACTGATGCAGAGTGAAAGAAGCAGAACCAGGAGAACATTGTACACAGAGACTGGTACACTGTGGTAAAATCGAATGTAATGAACTTCTGTACTAGCAGCAATGCAATGACCCAGGACAACTCTGAGGGATTTATGGTAAAGAACGCTACCCACATTCAGAGGAAGAACTATAGGAGTGGAAACACAGAAGGAAAACAACTACTTGAAAACATGGGTTGATGTGGACATGATTTGGATGTAGACTCTTAATAACTACCCTAGAACAATTATCAATAATATGGAAATAGGTCTTGATCAACACAGGAAGAAACCAGTGGAAATGTGCATCGGCTACTGGGGGAGGGGTTGTGGGAAGAGAGAGCAAGAAAATGAATCATGTACCCGCGGAAAAATTTTTTCTAAAAAGTAAAAATAAAATTGAACTGGGGGAAAAAATAAAGATTCTTCATTGGCAGTGGCTTCAGAACTTTAAGAAAATATTGACTTCAACAACATAGGATCATATTAAGGTGGATTTAAGAAAAATGAAAATTCCTCAGTGGTGGAGGTAACTGAACACTTTTTTAAAAATATAATTTAATTTCCTTGGTGGTGGTGCTTTCACATTGAGGATTTGTGTGTTCAACTTAAAAATGTTTTCTTTAAACATTATTTATTATATAATTCAATATCCTTCTATTCAGGGTTGGGCTTATCAGTAAAAGATGTAATATTTACAACTACTGTATTCTATCTAGTTAGGTTGAGTTGAATATTTTTTTTTAATTAGGCTGTAAATAAAGAAGGTATCTTTCCTTTTTTTTTTTTTTAAATGTGGAAAAATGAGAATCAAAGAGATTAAGTGAGTTGCCCATGGATGGAGTAGGATTCCAAACCAGTTTGTTCTCTTGTAATACACTTAGCATGGTGCCAGGGCACATAGTAGATCCTGTCAAAATTCTTCTTCCCTTCCAACTCAAGTTCACTGCTCTATCCACTGTACCATATAGCCTACTCCTACACATAGTAGGCACCTACATAATGTATGTAAAGTGCTTTGCAGTGACTGTAAATATCAGCAGCTGATGGTGCTATTAATAAATACAATTGTCGTTTGACTGGACCGTGGCAGGCATTGAAAGCTGGAATAAGAAGTCTTTGACAGTGAAGTTTTTGGAGCAAAAAAAAAAACTGGATCTTTCAGTGGTATATAGAATAGAGTTACAGGCCAGTTGAAGCCCATCAGAGTGATCAGAAATGTCAGAAGGGTGTGAACTAGGATGGTGGTCATGCCGCCTTTAAAAGGGAGGGGGGAAACTGATGAAAAATTTATTTGCAAACTGCTTTTCAGGAACATCTCTCCTGGGTGAAGCACAATCCACTCGTCCATCAGTCATGCTGCAAATAGGTTGCATGCTCCTACCCTGGTGGCAATCTTTGGGCTCATATTGTATCTCTCCTTCCAGATTGTGAGTTCCCTCCTCACGATGACCACGAGGCAGTGGTCACGGCTTTTTATTTTGTAAGTCTGTCTCCCTCTCTAGCTCTCTCCCTCCTCCTCCTAAGTGTCATATGGTGCTCTGTGCACAGCCAGTGCTTGTTCTTACTAGATGTCGCATAAACAAGATGCAGTGGCCCACTAAGCTGTGCTCCCCACTTCTTTCCAGTGGATTTTTTTTTAAGGCGTGTGGCTGGCTGTTGGCCCACTTTCACATCCTCCTGAGAAATGCCATGCTTTTGGAATTGACCAGAAAGAACCAGTAGATAGATAGACCTCAGGGGGGACTTCTCAGCAAAGCTATGTAAACTATGCCAAGGAAAACATTAATTTGGGGAGATTTTTTTCTCCTTCCCTTTCCCCCCAAGACCCTGGCCTGCCTCTAAGGCCAAGTAAAGTGCTTTATTTTTTTAAGTGTTTGTGCTACATTCTGTCAGCATCTACACAGCTGTTTTCCTTCCTTAACCCTCCTCCTCCCACCCAGTTACCAAGTGCTGTGTTCATCACAGCTGTCATTGGCTTTTTGAATCCGGCAGATATTCTGACGGCTGCCCTCTCCCATAAGTCCCAGGGCAGAGGGAGGAGTGGTGTAGAGGAACCACACATGCATGCCTGCCCTAAAAAGTCTCCCAGCTTTCTTCTGCATTCGGGTTGTTGGGGTTAAATAATCATGGGACACTGAGTAAGAATAAAAACGGCGCTGTTAGAAATTAGCTGACTTAGGACGACTCCTAAGAGTAGTTTTGCCCATTCTTTTTACTGAGCAATCCAAGAGTTGTTTCAAACCCCACATCCCCTTTCACTTCCCTTCTCCCTCTCTTTTAATAGCATCATTGAGTTTAGTGCTCTGGAGAGGCTGTAAAATTAATTTATGAACAACATTTTAAATAGTGGGAGTCTTTCTTTTATGATGCAAAATTGTTCTGGTTTTGGAAATCAAAATCAAACTTGTAGCAGTGTGTGTTTTTGTCACGAAGTCAGATGTCTTGCTGGGATATTACTTTGGCCTTTTGCCAGAGGTGGGGGAAATCTGGATTCTTTTACTCCTGGGTGGTAAAAAATAAAAACAAAGGCAAATTTGGGGGAAGGAGAGTTGATTTTTCTGGTTTTCAAAAGACATACTTATAAACACAACTCATCCATTAGCTTATGCATGTATCTTATCATATCCTATGTATACATGTACATATATCTCAACACAGGGTTGAAGATTTGTGTGGCAGCCCCAAATGGATCTTCAAATTGTGCCCATGCAAACTGGAATTGCTGGTTTGGCTTTTCAAAGCATACAACCCCTGCCAGGTGCTGACTGCAGCTTAATTGCAACATAAACACACCAATCCTGATTTTATCTGTTACGTAGACACCTTGCGAAATTATTTTCTATATAATATTCACTACATTCATGCTACAGTTAAGCACTCTCTCTATCCTTTTTTGTTAATTGTTTGACAGGGATATTTGTGGCTGAGTTGTTTTTTGGGTTTGTTTTTAAAATTTTTTTTAATTGTTCCCTTTGAGAGTGGCTTGACTTTGTTTGCCTCACCTTGCCAGACAGTACTTTGACAGAGTCAGCAGCAGGGACCAACCACATGATCTGAATTCAGATAATGGAAATGAACTCTCTGGGAACTGGTTATAGCCTTGTGTTTTTCTTTCTCTTTTAGGTAAATACTTTGCTTAGGCAGAAGGAGTTAACATTACTTTGTCCCTGCTGAGTTGAAAACTATCTCCCCAACTGCAGAAAACATGGCTTAATTCACATCAAAGTTAAACCACTTCTAGGGGCAGAATTAAATTAAAGTCAAGTGAAACAAGTTGGCTCCAAATGAAATGACTGATCTATAAAGAGTACTTTACATCACTTTATCTTTTCACAGCCATAATTGAGAGAAGAATATCACTAACTTCTCTAACTAACCAAAGCTGCCCGTGGCCACCTCTTTTTTACCCTAAAGCAAACAAAATAGGCAGGTTCCCAATTTGGAGACTGCTGAATGAAACCATGGCTCTTGTTTGTAGCTGAGTTCTCTTGGTAGCAAGGCAAATAGATGTAGAGAGATTAGCCTGACAAAAAGCCTGCGCCCACTCACTGTTGTCCAGTCCTAGAAATACAGTCAATTCAATTCAGCTGGTATTTCCCACGTGCTTTCTGGGTGTAATTGAAAATACAAGTTTTGGGATTCATTTGGGTTTTCCCCCCTTCTTTTTAAGGGAGAGGGGACCCAGTCCATCCCCTCAAGGAGCCCAAAGGCTAGGAGAGAATTTGACATCTATATGGATACCTATATTACAAAATAAAACAAGATCTGTATAGAGAAAATCCAAAGAGAACTGAGAAATGTGGGGAAGAAATCATTTTCCATTTTGAGACCAGAGTCCACTATAAGTTGCAGTTCACTATTAGATGCCATCAGTTTCAAGAAATTGAATAAAGAAATCATTTCCAAGATCCATTAGATACAGAAAATCTAGGAAATGTTTGTTTATTTTTTAAACTATTTAAGGGGCAGCTAGGTGGCTCAAAGGAGAGAAAGCCAGTCCCAGAGATGAGAGGTCCTGGTTTCAAATATGACTTCAGATACTTCTTAGCTGTGTGACCCTGGGCAAGTCACTTAACTCTCCCTCCAAAACCCCTTACCTAGCCCTTACCACTCTTCTCCTTTGGAATCAATACTTAGTATTGATTTTAAGACAGAAGATAAGGGATTTTTGGTGTTTATTTGTTTGTTTTAAACCTTTGTAAGCTCCTGGAACACAGATACATTTTTTGTATTTCCAGTCCTAACAGTCAATCAATAAACATTTATTAAAGATATGTGCCATACACCATTCAAAGCTTTGAGGACACAAAAAGGCCAAAAACAGTCCCTGCCCTCAAGAAGTTTACAGTCTAATGAGGTAGACTATGCAAATATATCAAGTTATATACAAGATAAATAAGAAATAATTAAAGGAAGGAAAGCACCCATGCCTGCGTCATGAATACTTATGAAAAAAACCAACAAGATCATCAGGTCATGGACGGATTGAAATTTCTACTGGTAGAACAAATGCCTATTCCAATCTTGTCAGATCCATCTACCTAGTAAGTAATTAGTAAAAAAAATATTCACAGGACTTAGAATAATAGGTGTCATTAAATTTTTTTAATTTATTTTTTTATGTTGATACAATTTTTAATAGTTGTCTTTTGACATTTTGCAATCTATGTTCTCTTCCCCCTCCCCCAAATAATGGATAATATAATAATATAAATTATCATACATAATATAACATAAGTTATCATGCAGTACCTTTTTCCATACAATGTAAAAGAAGGAACATTGTTTACACTAGAGAAATTCATGGAGGAAATAAAGATTGGTGTGCTTTAATTTGCATTCCAACTCCTTTAGTTATAGCAGTGGTTGCCTTTTTCATAGTAAGTCCCTTGGAGTTGTCCTGGATCCTTGTATTGCTGATAATAGTCAATTCAGAATAATAGATGTCTTAAGTTTTCATAGATTCAGGTTAAGCAAATTTGACACATAGTGGAAAGTGGAGAGTCTCAGACTCAAAAAGGCTTTGGTTTTAATCCTGGTTCTGCCATTTACTAGCTATTTAGCCTTGATCAATACATTCAATCTCCCAGGGCTTCTAGTTCCACTTTTGTAAAGTGAAAGGTTTGTACTCAGTGATCTCTGAAGTCTTTTCCAGTTTCTACATTCTGGGATTCTTGGTTCCTTCAGATCCAAGCATCAACCCAACCCAGGCGCTTCTCTCTCCGTGAAGCAAAAGCATCAGAGGGAGTATTAGAATCAAGAGAGACCTGCATTTGAATCCAGCCTCTGATACTCATTGTGTGTCCATGAACAAGTCATTTAATCTCTGTGTGAAAGAAAGATAATAATACCTGCAATACTTCCCTTATGAGTCCGTAAAATGAGGACCTGCCTTTCTAGGGTTGTTGTGAGGATCTAGTATAAATCACTTTGCAAGTCTAACAGGGCTATAGAAATGGTATTATTATTTTTACAGATGAAGAAACTGAGGGTCCGGGAAGTCAAATGATTTGTCCACAAGCACATAGTGTCCAAGTCAGTCCTCATATTTAGGGTTACTAAAATAAAACTACTATCAGTCATAATCTGGCAAATACCATAGAACAAAATATCAGTGGCACAGGAGAGTAAGCGTCACTGGTTCTCTGTGTAATAGTTAAGAAAGACTGCTGGCCCCTCTCATCACCAGGACCCCCCCCCTACCCCCCAAAAAAGGCGGGGGTAAAATGATGATGATGAGGACGATGACGACGACGATGACAAATTAGGTGGTTCCATGTCTAAAATACTGGACAGGCCAACTGTTTTAGTAATGCTTAGTTGAATCCAACTTGATGTTCTTTCTCCATTTCTTGGCAGCTGGCTGAGTCATTTATCATTTTGTTTTACACCTCTGGTGCTATCACGTAATGTTGTTTATTATGGTCATCTGTAAAAATTAGACCTCATCTCATGGGACCTCTTAGGGAAAAAGGTCTAAATGTTATAAATAGAAAGTGATGACTTACATTCTGCTCAATGGTCAGGAACTCTAAATGGATGAAAACGCAAACCCAAGTGAATATCATCATCATCATCATCATCATCATTTATTTTTAGTTCAAAACGGTGGTTTCACTAGTGCAGTGAACTCCTAAGTAGCAAACTATTTCTACCAGGGCAGAACAAGTTTTCTGCAGCTCTATTATCTTAGAGAGCTGCCTGGGGCATTGAGACAATAAGGGACTGACCCAGGGTCACACAGCCAATTTGTGTGTGAGGGAGAACCAAATGAACCAAACCCAGGCCCTTCTGACCCTGATCTCTCTGATCCTATGCCATCCTTCTTATTTTTATCATTACTATTGTTTTTCTTCAGTACTTTAGAAGTCACACATTAATTCTTCTTTTTGAGAGTAATACAGAATTGAGAATAGTCTTTTTTTTCTTTCTTTTTTTTTTTTTTAACCCTTACCTTCTGTCCTAAAATCAATATTGTGGATTGGTTCCAAGGCAGAAGAGTGGTAAGAACTTGGCAAAGGGGTCATTAAATGACTTGCCGAGGTTCACACAACCAGGAAGTGACTTAGGTCACATTTGAACCTAGGGCTTCTCATGTCTGGGCTTGGCTCTCAATCAACTGAGCTAGCTAACTACTCCCCAATCTTAACTCTTTTTTAAAATGCCATTTCTGCTTCTCCTTTAGACTTTAGATCTATTCTTCTGTCCCATTCCCAATCACAGAGGAAATTTTTGGTAAGACTCCTCATACATAGTGATATGAATAATTTGTTTTTTGTTTTTTTTTGTGAAAGAAAAAGGACTGATGTGAAACTATAGCATCCAATCATTTAATATATTTGTAGTTCCTCTGATTTTTTTTAAAAAGGTATTTAGTTTATACACAATAGAAATTTTAGTGATTTTACTTCTCTTTCATTTTTCTCAAGCTTTTGAGCATCTAAGTTATTTTACAGTATATTTTTAATAACCCTTGACTTTTGTCTCAGAATTGAGTAGAATTGGTGTGGATTCTAAGGCAGAAGAACACTAAAGGCTAGGCAGTTGGGCTTTGTTTGGGGTTGTTGGCTCGGGTCACACAAATAGGAAGTATCTGAGGCTAGATTTGAACCCAGATCCTCCTGACTCCAGTCCTGGCACTCTATCCACTGTGCTTCTTAGCTGTTCTGTGTGTGTGTGTGTGTGTGTGTGTGTGTGTGTGTTTTTAATTTAGAGGCTAGTAGAGTTGCTGGACTCTTGAGTCAGTAGTTATTTGGATTTAAATCCAGTCTTTAGCACTAAATATCTGTGTGTGGCTAAAGGTCAGTGACTAGGGGGTGAAGTGGATAGAGCTCCTGGCCAGAGTCAGGGAGATCTGTTTCAATCACACTGGTTTTTTGTTAGAACCAAATGAAATAATACCTATATTTTAAAAATCTTTACATTTGTCTTCATTTTTCTATGGTATTTCAAAAAGTCATCATTGTGTTGCTCTCAAATTACTATTTTATTCAAAGTTTATTTATGATTTATTTACTATTTTGCTATTTTATTTATTCATATTTTAAAGTTGTATTTGTAATCAAAAGGTAACAAGTATACCACTCTACTCAGAATTCAGAAGCTCTGGATTCAGTTCTTGATAGAATCACTTAGAGTAGGTAGTGATTTATTCCTATGATTATAGTTTTCTTGCTGGTAAAATGAAAGAAATTGGAGGCAAAGGGCTTCTAAAATCCCTTCCAGCTCTGAATTTCTCTCAATCCTGACATTTCATGAATTGTTCTGCAACTTATAGATACAGCTAAACGTGAATGACTTGCCCAGGGTCACATTGCTGGTCTGTTAGAGGTGGAATTTCCTTACTCTGAGACTCTTGAGACCATTCTGGGGTCTCTCCATCTTGCACATAGTAGGCACTTTAAAAATGTTTTTTAAATTGAATATTCATTCCTAAGATAATCTTAATTTCCCCTCTTGCTACCTCACCCCCAAATGATCTGCTGTAACATTTGCTGATCAGTTTTTGAGAGCCAGGAAGAGAATGTGTGTATGCAGGTGTAAGTCTTTGTTTCTGAGCCAGAAAAAATACCTGAAGGATCTGAGAGTCTAGCAAAGCAAAGTGCAGATAGATCACAGGAAAAAATGCCTTTACTTCTAGTCATATGATGGAAGGTATGATGGCCAAAAATAAGACTCGAGTATTTACCATCTTCTAGTTGTGTAACCTGCGGAACATGTCTAGCTAGGTCCACAGCCACTGGATTGAAAATTCAGGCAGAATGTGAAAAACATTTTTTTCCTTGAAGTTGTGTTTCATTTAGAGCCATGAATACAGTAACTTTTAATTTGCTTAATTTTAAAAGGGGGAGGAAGAAAAGAAGGAAGGCCCGGCGAACCCCTTGCAGCTTAGCGGGTTGACTGAAGACATAGGAAAGAACAGAACTTGCAGTTCCCATCTAGTTAGAATTCAGTGATTAGTCAAAGATTAGAAAGTATTGGAAACTGAATATTTTGGACCAAAGGCAAAATCCATGGTGATTAGTTCTAAGGAAGTATTGGTGACCCAAGAAACTGATCAAATTCTTAACCTTCCCTGGGTGCCATGTTCTAAATCAGCCAAAATAACTAGCCATAGTTCAACCATAGCCAAGAGATTCACTTTCCTCTGGGGCCATTTTGTCAGTCTTAAGTTCTGAGTTTTGATAATATAAAACCTCAATCAGCATATCTTTCGTAGCATCGGAGAGTTTCTTTTGGAACCTTCTTAATTCTTCCTCTCAACAGAGAAAAAAATCCAACTGTAGGCACTTTCTGAAGAACTCTACTTTCCATTTCAGGCCATTATTTACCTTGAAAAACTCACCTTTTTTATGAGTGATTGTCAGATTCCTGAAACCAGTCTGGTCATATTCACATTTAATCTGGTGCTGCCAGTGCTAGATAGAGATTCCAAAATGGCTGGAGACCTTCCTGCACCTCCCTCCTTCCCTTCCCCCCCCCCCCCCCCAGTTCCCTGGAGAGAGTCCAGAATTGGAATTGATCTGTGCCGCCACATACATTGGTGACTCTGATCAGAATCTTTCTTCTTATTTTTTTTTATGGTCCCGACTAATATGGATTAACCATTTTTTATGGTAGCACAGGGCATGATGATAAAATGAGTTACATGGAAAGCTTAATCTCCATAATGACTGCATTTAGGCTAACATACCACAGGCTGGGCCACCTGGGATTTGGGGAGATAGAGTCTGATAGAATGGCATGTACTAGCTTAGTCCTGTGCTGAATGTTTGGGATAAGAGGTATTAAAATGAAAAGAACTAGATAAATTAACATTTCCTGTGCAAATGGGAATTATACTAACATTAAATTTACTTTGAAGCCATTGGCGATTCTGCTTCTCAACCTACTCCCACCCAGTGATAAAACCGAGAAACTAGGTAGCCCGAGAACATCAAGCAATGGAAAATGAATCGTGTAGACAAAAGTATAGTTTCTTTGGGGAATAAACTAAAGCAACACTGAGTGAGCTTGATTTGCTGTACAGCAGATGCCAGGATTATATGATGTGGAAGGAATTTTTTATGTTTCAATCCTTTCAAGCCAGTGAAATGCAAAAAAAAAAAAAAAAAAAAAAATCACTGACCTAACAATGCCCTTGTTTTTAACCCCTCTCAGTCCCATGTCAGGAGGCTGGGTAGTTCACGCAGACATAACTCATTTGTCTAGCTATGCTTTGGTGAACACGTAATTAAATGAAGTGTTCAGTTTAGAATCCAAATTTAATTGAAATAGAAAATGATGGTGTTTAATTTGTGGCTTGTTTGTGTAAATTAATGCACCACACGGGAGTGATGGGCCGGTACTTGCGAGGCAGATTTCAAGATTCAGGATTCAATGCGTCCTAAGACAAAGCTCTGGGAATCCCGCTTTTATTTTATAGTAGACTTGACTGTCAGTCAGCAATAGCCTAGGTGCCCTCCTAAACACATAGGCTACACTGCTGCTGGACTTGCGAAGTTTTGAGCTGCCTTTCTCAAAATAACTAGTTGGATTGCAGAATTTCCCAGACATGGACTCAGTGCTATGCTAAAATGCAACCTGTAAACTAACAAATTATCCTGAGCATGGTGGAGCGAATACTGTAATAGAATGAACTTTATCAATTCATTTACATCGGTATATCATGCACTGGCTACATTGAGATGCAAATGAACTGGTCCCCATTGAATACCTTTGTTGTGATCTATTGAGGCGGGTTTCTTTGACTTGTATGACTGAACCAAAAAGAAAATAGTATAAAATAGCCTACTTTCTTAATAGTAAAGGGCCTGGAAGAACAATGGAGCAGTGGTTCTTTTATCGAAATTGTAGTTTTGCATACCTCGTAATAATAAAGTTTTTGTTTCTGAATAAGGAGGCTTTTCTATTTGTGGAGACCACATTCTATGAGTGTTCTCTTCCAGAAAACTTAGAGCATATTGATAAAACTGTATTTCCCAGGGCTGTTTAATCTAAGCCCTTGCTTTGTAGCCGAAATCAACATGCAGCTCTGCGAATGTTTTGAATTCATATCGGCTGCTGTCCATTTGAAACTATTTTTGTTGGTCTTTGGTGTTTTCAATCCTCTTTGCAAGTGGGAGGAGATTACCTCATGTCGAAATTTCTCTCAGCCTTATTCTTTTGCTCTCAGGTTTTTCAAGTGTTGGTTGCAGATTTCGGATACTTTGACACAAAGTTGGCTTTTTGTTAGGATTATTTAATGACCTTGGAGGGAAAGATATTAGGAGCAGATGCTCCCTAAAAGAGAAGTAGAGGGGCTAAAAGGAGTTAGAAGTAAGTACCCAAATGGAAGAGTTTGATCGCTAAATCAAGTCATAGCCATAGCGCGCTTGTTTATAAGGTATTCACTCCTTTTTAGCTTTCACTCTTACCCATTCTCTAAACAACTCAGGCTCTTCTTACCTGTTGTGATTTCTTATCTTAGGGTTTTCTTAAATAGTTTTACATAATACCTGACATACATACTGTGCCTTGTAGTTGATAGGATGCTTAAAGTCAGGCATTTCCCCTAAAAACCCTTTACGGTGCATTATAGAGCAGAATTAGTTTTTTTTTTTTTCCCTTTATAATCTCTTGGTAGCAGAGACTTCATTTTATTTTATATTAATCATCATCATAATGACACAGTTAAGATTATTGGACCTGGAGTCAGGAAGATCTAGATTCAGATCCTTCCCCTAGTCCTTAATAGCTATGACCCTAGGCAAGTGTCTTTAACTTCTCTGGGTCTCATTTTTCTTCTGCAAAATAGAGATGATGATGATGGTGGTGATGGTGATGGTGATGGTGATGGTGATGATGATGATGATGATGATGATGATGATGATGATGATGATGATGATGATGATGATGATGATGATGCCATTGTCTACTCAGAAGGTCATTGTGGGAGTCATGTCATATATGGAAAGCATCTTGCAAATTGTGAAGTATATCAGTGTCAGCTGCTATTATTATTCTTACTATATACTTAACATGTACTATATGTTTATATAGATTCGCCATATACTAATGCATTTTATTATTCTTACTACATATTTGTGTTTCTATAAATATGTTATTTTCTGACTCTTGGTTTGCTCTTGTTTCCTCAGCACCTAAATCAATGCCTCTCCTGTGGCAAGCTCAATAAATGTTTATTGAATTTAATTGAATTGGGTACATTTTTTAAAAGGGAGAATAGTTGAGCAAATTGGGGTATATGTTGGTGATGGACGATGTATGGTGCTCTAAAAAATGATGAGCAGGATGATTTCAGAAAGAACTGGAAAGATCTATATGAACGGATGCAGGGTGAAATGAGCAAAACTAGGAGAAGAGCAATATTGTGTGATGATCAACTGTGAAAGACATAGCTATTCTCAGCAATGCAGTGATCTGGGACAATTTTGAAGGACTTATGATGAGGAATGATATCCACCTCCAAAGGAAAAACTGTTAGAGCTGGATGGATGCAGCATTTATGGCTTTATTTGGGGATTTTGATTTTGTATGAGTGTGCTTCTACAAGAGTGACCAGTATGGAAGGGTGGTTTGCATGATTATTTTTACATACATATATATATAT